>NW_023396704.1:0-70000 GCF_011125445.2 Fundulus heteroclitus | reverse complement strand
ATATTTATTGTCTAAAGTCTAACAGAGAACATGAACTCTGTCCAGGTGCATCTCTGAGCTGGATCCGGCAGATGTTGCTGCTCTTAGGCTGGCCAAGCAGGGGCAGCTTCTGGCCCAGGGAGTTGGTCCAGTCTCTGAGAAGGCCCTGGACCAGATGATCACCAGGAGGGAGTTGGCTCTTCACTGCTGCAAGAGGACCAGGGGAGCAGAGGAGACAGCCAGGAGGATCAAGGCCCTGGTCGATGAGATGGACAGTGAGAAGGGGAGGGACACTCTGGGAGGACCACTGGTGGACCACGAGTGCATTCAGCAGGTCTGGAAGGAGCAGCAGAGACACATCACCTGTATTCAGGACCCAGAGGGCTTCTCTCTGTACCTGAAGACAGGCACACTGAAGAAGGGTGGTGTGGACCTCTGCTGCTACCGCTGTGCTCGTGGCTCCACCTCCTTGGAGTCCTTCCACCTCCATCTAAATCGCTTCATCCCAGGTGGCTGATTTTATCTTTTAATGTTGTTGTTTTAAACGCAGAGAGTAAAAGTCATCTTCTTGGTTTCCCCTGCAGGGACCAGTGCCAGCGACGCCCACTTCCAGGCCGACCTCCTGGAGGGTCTGATGCTGGAACCAGGACCGCATGGAGGAAGCTGTGAGCTGAGGATCTACAGCAGCGCTGAGAGGGAGGCCATGGACCGACTCAGCTTGGACGAGCGCTACCAGCCTCCTGGGTCACATACAGGCAAGAATGATTAACCTTAACTCAGACGTGTTGGCAGAAGAAAAAACTGTTCTAGTGGTTTCTCTGGAGATGCATCCATGGTTTGCTGATGCCGACGTATTTCCACCAACCAACACTGACATGCAGCGCTAAAAGGAATCCTCCATTTTAAAAGCACAGAAACCAAAGCAACACATTTAGTGGTAAAAGATGTTTTTATTCTTCCTGATGAATAAACAAAGTCTAAAGCAGGTCAGAGACTGAAAGAGCCTGGAGTTTCATCACTTTCTACTTTCACTTTTTACTCTGCTACTTTCCACCACTATGGAGTGCATGTTTGAATACTTCCTTAGTTCACATTCTTGACTAATAATCTGTATTCTGCGTTCTTCTACAGGGGAGCTTCTTGGGATGGAGTACCTTTACAGTCAGTCTGGTCGTTCGCTGACTGTAACGGACAACCCAGAGGAAGAGGATCGGCTGGTGGAGCTGATGGATGATGAGGCGGTGCGCGATGAAGGCTTTGTGGAGGAGGAACCCGAGAACCTGACCGTGCCCGTCCTCTTTGCTCCAGAACACAGCAGCGTCCAGCAGGCCTCCAGCCCCTCTTCCTCTGCACCGTCCACATCCAGCCGAGGAGATCTACGTCAGCGCCTCAACCAGAGTCCTCTGCCTCCTCCTCTGCCTCCTCCTCTGCCTCCTCCTCTGCCTCCTCCTCTGCCTCCTCCTCTGCCTCCTCCTCTGCCTCCTCCTCTGCCTCCTCCTCTGCCTCCTCCTCTGCCTCCTCCTCTGCCTCCTCCTCTGCCTCCTCCTCTGCCTCCTCCTCTGCCTCCTCCTCTGCCTCCTCCTCTGCCTCCTCCTCTGCCTCCTCCTCTGCCTCCTCCTCTGCAGCGCCCTGTCCAGCCAACTGGAGCCTCTGGTCCTGCAGCATCAGCTGGGTCCAGCGTTGCAGACCAGGCCCCTGTGAGTAGACGACACGTTAGCTTCAGTGCAACATCACTGAGATTTTACATGCTGTAATGTATTTTGTATTTTAATACTTTCATGCAGGCTGCAGTCCTCGGACCTGACGGCATCCCAGGCTGGGATAAGGTCCAGGACTTGGCCGAGTACCTGGTGACCCTGCGTCAGGCTCTCTACCTGGACGAGCAGCAGGTCAGAGGTCATCTGCCTGTGACCTCTGACCTGGACAAGAGGAGGATCAATTACCAACCCAGGCACCAAGCCAAGCTGGCACACGGCCGCTTTAAGGCCCCCAAGAATACGGGCGTCACCCCGGGTGTGGACAGTGTCAAGAGGAGCCTGATTGGTCCTCCAGGGGGACCGGCTCAGTGGCCCAGCACCAGTCGTCTAGTTGAGGCTCTGTGCATTAAATTGTGTTCATTGCACAAGTCCCCAACAAAAAAGGATGGAGTGCGGCTTCCTCGGTGGACCAAAGTTCTCACCGACTACCACCACATCTGAGACCTGGTGCTGGACTGCCCCCCCCTGATGGAGGCCACCTCTCTGCAGCTTTTTGTCCTCAATCAGAGGACTCTGACACAGTGGTAAGCACAATGCTTATTTTTTTTTACTTTGACATTTGAAATAAAAGTATCACATTTAATTGTAATGGTGACAGTTTTCTGATTGCAGGTTTAATCGAAGGGAGAGCACGCAGGAGATTAGTGTCCTCACCCAGGGCCTTGCTGCAGAGGACCACATCGTTGTGGCCAGCTCACAGCTGCCTCCTCCGCGGGAGAAGCTGGACGAAGCGCCGTCCCCCTCAGGACTCCAGCATGAGTTTGCCCTCCCGCCAAACAGAGCAGGTAAGGCTCCTAAGCTGCGGCCAGGCAGACGACCTGCTAGTGCCACCGTCCTGCAGCCCGTCACCCCAGCAGTTCCTCTTCCTATCCCAGCTCAGCTTCTTTTATTGAACCCTGGGTCGACAGTGATGGCAGCAGGTCATCACAGGGCTGCTCCTCCCCTGGCTCCTTATTTAACACCTGCCACACAGGTGGCTCCTGCACCCACTGCTCCTGCGTCTGTGTCCCGCTTCACTGAGAGGAACAGGCGACGCAGGGCAGAAGAGGAGGCCACCGGGAGCCAGAAACGAAAGTATGTGCGAGAAGTGGCTTTTAACAAGTGCAGCAAATGTGGGCAGCCAAAAACAAAAGAGTTTGGCCACAGCCGATTTGGCAGCGCCACTTTCTGCCCCAGTGCTTCAGGGGCAAATCCTTGGAGCAGTGGCTGGTAGAACAGCGGCAGCTGAAGAAACCGGGAAACCCACCCTAATAATGATGATAATAATAATAATAATAATGATAATAGTAACAAAACCAATAACATGTAAATATATATATATATATTAGGGCTGGGCAAGTTAACGCGTTAATTTCGCGTTAACTCATTAGACTATTAACGGCGATATTTTCTTTAACGCGCGTTAACGCATGTTGCTCACATGCTTTTATTTTGTGAAGGTCTGTCCAACTTCCGTTTGTGTGTGCCGCACTTCCGTTTCAGCGCTTCCCTCGGCCAAATAACATTAGTTTGACTGAAATGATCAACTGTCGCAGCAACAGTGTCAAAACTTGCAGAGCAATGGAAGTGGCAGGTCAGGGCCACAGCTTCAAACTATTCATGAGTGAGTGGATGATACAAAGAAGTGGCCTCATATAACGTACGAGGACATTTTAACCTGTTTTGTGTCGTTACTTGGTGCGGACGGCTCTGCTGTGCGACTTTACCGAAGCGAACCTCCGCAGTGAAAGAGTTGGATCGGTGTTAATAAATATCAACATGGATGACCTGGTATTCATGGAGGCTGATGTCCGTTCAAGCTAAAACTAGTCCGACGTTCACGCTGCTGGATTCTGACTGCATCAATCGGCTCTACGAGACCTCAGAGCGCTCTGATGCTGCGGCTCCAGGGAAAGCCTTCAGTCATGCAGCGGCGACTTATGGAAGGTAGGCTGATGAATTATCTGATTCAGAAACATACTGGCCGTTGGCTCGTTGTGATTAGATTGCTGCTCAGTTAATTTTGTAATGTTTGGGATTTAACTGATGTTATGAGAGGATATCAAAACATTAGCTTACCTGTCTCCTCTCCTCTTGACGTCTCCTGGTTTTGTTTTTTTATGGAACTTCGCAGCCCAGACACTTTTCTGGCGTCATGTGGTCTTATGTTGGTCTTTTGTCCACAAAATGAAAAAAACATACGGTCGCTTCGGTGGTTTCTTCAGATTTTAAGCTTTTAACCACAGGCGAAGGGATTCCTCATTCTTCGGCTGAGGGTGAATGAAGTAGGGCGCCTCGTATCCACAGCTTTTGTACACGGTCGATGATTAAAACACTCCTGCTCCACGTAAACCTTTCTTTTACACCCGTTACTATGACAACCTCTAACCACACAAATGATCCCGGTCTTCCTCGAAGTCATAATGACGAGTAATTTGAGACGAAGTAGCCGCATGAGCCGCTTCTCAGATAGCTAAACACTGACAGGAAGTGAGCGGGCGGAAGTCTCGCCCAAACAAACGTCAACTCGCTGCCTCCATGTTTCCGTCAAAAATAAGGTGGATATGCACGCGAGAAAGCAACAACAAAAAACCGCTTGTCAACGTCAAATAAACGCAAGCAACGCAAGCATATCGAGTTAGCAAGCATTTCAGTTTAAAGTTCTTCCAGCATGGAATATGACAGAAACAAGTTAGTTGTAACCACTGCCAAGTTAAACTTTGGTATTGAACATAAAATGGTAATGCTGCTCCCTGCTGTTACCTCAGAAATTGCCTGTTTTTGGTAGATTTTTTCCCCATAAAGAGAATTCCCTGTCAGTGGCAATAAGCTTTAATTTATTATTATTGCTATTTTTTGTTTTACATGTTTAAGTTGAGCTTTACACTAAATATGTGTTACTGATAAGTGCTACAAATGTTACAACACTTTTGTTCATATGGCAGCAGAACATTAAAATAAAAGTGCTCTTTACACTACTTTTGAATTCATTCTTGGAGTTTGTAAATACAATGCGATTAATCGCGATTAATCAGGGCGATTAATCGCGATTAAATATTTTAATCGTTGCCCAGCCCTAAAAATAATGAAGGTTACTACTTCATATCACGGGTTCTTTTAGGAACGTAACCCCCGTGAGAAACGAGGGTTCACTGTAACCGTATAAGTCTAATAAAAGCTTCCTGAAGGGTCCCGGCCCAGACGGGCTCTGAAAGACAACAAGTGTCTCAGTTTCCAGTCATTCTGCAGAATAAAAACTGTTTTAATGGTCTGAAGGAAAATGCAGCTGAAAGCAACAAAGTCCATTAATGGAGAAAATGAGGAGCTTTTCTGTGCAGTGAGGTTTGATGTGCTGAAGGCAGCAGTGATGGAGCTCCCAGTGAGGACCGTCCTCCAGGAGGAAACCTCAGAGATGTGAGGAACCTGGAGATGAGCTGAGTCCACCATGAAGACATCAGCAGCTTACATCTTAAAGTTGCAGTGTGAGAGTCAAATTTCAACTTTTAAAACAAATCTGAATAAACGGTACACCCAGGTTAAAACCTTGTTGCCAGTCCTTGCCTGTCCTGTATCTTGTCTGACTTCATGCAACCACTTCCCTCCCTTCAGCCAGGCTGAGGAAAAGACTCCACCGTCAAAGCTTCAGTGCAGTTCAGCTGTCCTCGTTTCAGCTGGTTGTGCCTCAATGGACAAATAGCTGTCATTTCTTATTTCATGCTAATCTTTGATGTGAAACCAACATCTTTTCTGTCAATAAGAAAAGTTATTTTGGAGTTTCATCAGTTTTCAGGAAAACGGTTTATAATTGAAGGACTTTGTGCTGAAAGCTTGAAAAAAAGCATGAATTTAACGTCCTGAAGACTCACTGCTGCAGGGAGCAAAGGCGAAGAGAAGACGAAGAGTTTGATTTAATATGAGGTCAATGTTGCAAAGGTGTCTTTTTAAAAATAAAATCTGAGATCTCTTTTAACTAGGCGGTTACCTATGCTTCCTAAATGTCTTCAGAGTCCAGACCAAATGTGAAATAAAGAAATGAGACCTTGATATCCCAGAGCAACGATGGCACAGTGCCCGCTTGAAAGCATTTTTTACCTCCGTCAGTCAACAGAACATTGAAATAGTTGATTTTTTATTTCACTTTGCAGGACTGTAACATAAATTGCAACCTGAATTGTTGAGAAATGTCCCTAACCGGGCACTGAAGTGTCAAAGCAACTGGAAATAAAAATCTGCCAAATGTCAAAAAGCCTTTAAAAGCATTTTCAGCAGAGTTGGTCAGAAAATTATTACTTAAAAAAAAAGAAGCTTTCATTCAGAAAACATCTCAGTAATCCAGTCCAGATAAAATGTTGCAGCTTTAAGCTGATTTTACATTAAAGAATGAAAACTTGATACAACAAAAATATCTTTATTCTCAGCTACGTCCAGTTTCTCCACCTGGGGGTTAAAGGTCATCAAAGTATTTATTCCTGCTGTCAGAGCTCAACAGTAAAAACCTCATCAGCATAAAGATGCAAATTAGCATCAACACGTTCAGACCCAGATAGACAATAAAAGGAACCAAGGACTGAACCCTGTGGCGCCCCCTGGTGGACGAGAAATCGATCAGAAGCGCCGTGAAAACCCGCCTGTCTGGCTGCAATGCGCGCTCCCGACACAGGGGAACAGAATTTAGCACAACACCGGTGTCCTGCAACTTTTATTTGTGTCCCTGGTCCGACACGCCTGAGTCAAATAATCCGGTAATTATCAGGACTCTGGAGAACCTGACTGCAGACTGAGGAGCTGATTGTTCCATTTGATTCAGGCGTGATGGACCAGAGAACCTCTAAAAGTTTCAGGACACCGGCCCTCCAGGACTGGAGCTGGACACCGTTGGAACAGGAACCTGAAGCTGAAAATGTGGGACTGTCCCTTTAAGAGGAGCAGCAGGACGCCGTGCACGCTGCGGCTCTGTGTGCGCGTTCACACGTTTCCTGTGTAAAACTAAAAGTCCAGAATAGGAAGAAGTTGTGATGTGGAAATGTTCCATGTGGTTCTGTTGTTGGTGTTGGTTCAGCTTCTGGTTTGGTGCCGCAGGAGTTTAGCTAGAAAAGTAAAAACTGGTCTTCAGTCTGTCCAAGTCAGCAGTTTGGAAGTAAAGAAGCTGATTTTAGTCCCAGACTGTCAGCGTCGGCTCTTCTTTCATTCTCAACGTGTTTTCAAGGTTTGGAAAGATGGAGCAGAAATATCATTTCATCATTGCTTTGAGTTTCTGCTGCTGATTTATTCAACTAAAGAACAAAATCTGTCATTTAAAAACATGTCAGAAAGAAGATGGAAATGTTTTACTGTAAATTAGGACTTTTTGAAAGTCAGTGTTGATAGAAAAAAATCTGTTTTATTGAAACAAGCGTCAGAGTTTTATTGAAATATTGAAAATTGATCAGAGGAACAGAAGAGAATGAGCAGCAAATGAATCAAACACAGAAGAAGAAAATCTGTTTATTTCACATTAAAACACATGAAGTAGAACTGCAGCAAATATACAAAAGGAAGATTTAACATGTGAATGTAAAAAGTGTTTAGAAAAATAGGAGCCGACAGAAACAGATAATGTCCAGAGATTGAGAAAAACTGGCCAACATTTCAATGAAATCTGACTGATGAATGAAAGTAAAAAACCAAGAGAGAAAGTCAACATGCTGATATTCAGAGTGAAGCTTTGACTGGAAACAGGCAGAAAAACAACATGTGGATCCTGGAATAATCCCAGCTTCCATCTTTAAAGGACTGGAAGAGGAAGAAGTTTCCAAGGAATCATTTAGAAGAGTTTCACAAAGAAACAGATTGAATCCATGAATGTGAAAACGTGTTTCTGAGTGAAAGAGACAGACATGAACAGACTGAACTATCTGTTCAACAGGGAGAGGCTTTCTCTGACAGGAGGAGACTCTTTAGACTCAATCAGCACAGAAACACTGAGGAACCAGAACCGGACCAGAGCCCAAAGCCAGGAAGCAGAGGTTCAGTGAATGTGGTGTTGAAGGTGTGGAGGTGGATCAGTGAGTCAGAGGAGACTCTGTAGAAGGACAGAATACCAGCAGGACAGTCCACATACACTGCTACTCTGTTGGAGACGGAGGAGGAGGAGATAGATGTTTCTCTGTTATTGTGACAGACAGAGTAACCATGATCAGAGCAGCTCAGACTCCAGGACTGATCATTATATCCAAACCAACAGTCTCTACTGTCTCCTTTCCTCCTGATTCTTCTGTAACTCACTGATATATAAACTCTTCCTCTCCACTCGACCTCCCAGTAACAGCGACCAGTCAGACCAGTTCTACACAGCAGCTGAGGATCATCAAATCTGTCTGGATGATCAGGATATGACTGAAGCTCCTTCACACATGTCACCTTCCTGTTGTCTTCAGACAGTTTGAGTTTTCTGCTCACTGTGTTTGTGTCGATTGTGAGTTGACAGGAATCTGATGGAGAGAACAAAGACAATCCAGCTGCAGTTATTGATCATTTATTGACACTTTGATGATGACTCCTGAATGAGTGATGGACAGTTTGAAGATGGTTGAATGTGAGCTGCTTTGTTGTCATGAATCAAATGAAAAACACACTTACACTTCCTCAGACCTGGTGTCAACCATCGGACTCCAGCAGGCTCCACCCTGAAAGGAGGAGGGGGGTCAGACCATCAGTCTCTTTCAGCAGCAAACATGGACATTACATGTCTCTCAGACACACATTGTCCTCCACTGAGAAAGGACCAGTCCAACATTTGGACACGTCCACTTGTTGTAAAAATCCAGAGAAAGAAAGAAGAGCTGAGAGCAGACAGACACCTGGGCTCTGATGATGATGATGATGATGATGATGATGATGATGAAACATTACAACCTGCAGTGGATTTAGTGTCGCTGTGGGAAATTCACGTGCTCTGTGCTGCAGCGCTCTGATTGGCTGAGATCAGAAATGGAGCAGGTTTTAAAAGAGAAGGGCCGACCTCTTCATGAACTAAGTGACCCTCTGTGGCTGGCAGACCTGGCATCTTTAGTTGATCTTACGCATCGTCTGAATACACTGAACAAGAAGCTACAAGGCAAAGAACAGCTGGTGCCACACCTGTATGCACACCTGAAAGCCTTCTGGGTAAAGCTCCGCCTCTTTGAGACACAACTACGAGGCTTTAATGCTGCACACTTCCCTGCTCTGTCTGAAATCACGTCTGCTTTTCCAAAGGCCGACCTTTCTGCTAAAAAGGAGAAATATGTGTCTGTGATTGCATCTCTGGCTGACAGAATTCAACCAGCGTCTCCAAGACTTTTCTGTCATTGAAAAACAAATCCAGCTGTTCTCCACCTCCTTCCTGGTGGATGCAGAAGAAGTGGAAGAGAGTCTGCAGTTAGAACTGATTGAAATGCAATGTGATGATTCTCTGCAGAGTCAACATCAGCTTCTCTCCCTCCCTGAATTCTTTCAGAGTTTGGATAATGCCAAGTTTCCTCTGATGAGACGCCACGCAGAAACAATGATGAGCCTGTTGGGCTCAACATCCAGATGTGAACAAAGATTTTCTCTGTTAAATCAGAACAAAAGCAGACTGAGAAGCAGAATGACTGACAGCATCTCTGTGAAGTCCTTCGTGTCTCAACCACCAAACTTTCTGCTGACATGTCAGCCATCCTTCAATCAAAGGACAGCATCACTGCTCCCACTGACTGCAATGTTCTTCACATTATAGCTGACTTAGAAATACACACAGTATTCATGTGGCAATATGGCACCTCTAGTGTGGCCCTTTGTTTAGTTTTCTGGATTTGGCCCTCACTAAAAAAGTTTGGACACCCCTGGTATAAAGTGTTAATGTTCCCCCTTTTATTTAGGAAGATAAAAAAGGTGAATAAAATAAATCTACTTTAGGACCTTTAAATGAAATAAAGACAAGTAACAAGTGCTTCTCTGCATAAAACACTAAAATAAAAACACTCAGGGTGTCAATCTAAAATCACAGTTCAATAATATTTGCTTAAATGCTGATTAATTAAAGCTAAAGCCAGCAAACACCAAGCTAACCCTACGTTGCAGGCCTGTTTCCATGCTTGTGAATATGGAGACCAAACTCAGTGGTCGCTTCACTCAAAGAGCAAATAATAAACTAAAAAGGTCCCTTGTGCCAGATGAATAATAATCCTAACAGAAACGCTCTGCTCCGTTTAGTCCTCCTCTCCTGTGGAAAAAACTCAGCTCCCACAGTCACGGCTCTGACTCCAATACTAGGCCACCTGCTTTATAAGTTTGGTTTTTATTAATTCTGCATTATTTTAACTACATGCGCTGTGTTTCTGTGCCTCAACGCTCTTACTGCTCCTCTCTCCTCCCTTCCCTCAGACCCAGGTGCTTTTATCAGCGGCCAGCCTTCAAAACGTGAATCACTACGTTTAATGTCCTTCCACTCGTACCAAAATGTCCCAATTAAAGTCAATAGGAGAGTCAGTAGCTGTGTTTCATGCTATTTTGTTTTTAACCACACAGAACCAGCGGTGCTTCAATGGAATGCTGCCTTGCTCTTTAATTCAGGTGAGCATAATTACGTTAAATGTAATTTAGGTGTGGACTTTTAAGGGTCATTTTAAGGAACTTGTAACATCAGGGGCTTCAGCTCAGACCCATTATTCCTCCTCTTCCCTCTAAAGGAGCCCTTTACACTATTTATTTAGGCATTTTTCCCACTGTTTATTCCTCACATGCAGAGCACCAATGGGGGTAAAATCTGCCCACCTCACCGCCTCAAACTGATATCATTAGTATAAATTATGCTGATACCAGACGTTACCAAATAAAGTGTTTTTTTCTACAGCCACTTAGGAACCAGAGAGACGCAGAGCTTGAAAAGCTGCGCCTTTACTCATCAACTCTGGGGTTGCCATGCATAAAAAGTGCTATATTTCCTGTAGGATTCCCCAATAAAGACTATTAGTGGGCTAAAAGAGAAGCAGAAAGTCATTATTCCGTCCGCTCTGACCACAAACAAAACGCTCAGAGAACAACTTCAAACTGAGCCTTCAGCTTGGTAATTACGCACCAGAGCGCCCTGAGGAGAGCAATAGAGGAGATTTGTCTGGTCAGAGCAGAGACTGAGATGAGAAACCTGTGGCTGTGAAAGGTGATGATGGTTATAAACTGTAACAGGCTAGAAGTTCATGGAGCTGAAAAGAGGGAAACATCAGCAGCTGGATCAGCATAAAGACGCAGCGTGAACCCCTGAGTGCTTTAAGTGTTCCTGCTGAGGGGAAAATGTCAGACCATAGAGGCTTAATGAAACTCAGCCTGATTCACCAATGAGGTTATAGATCTACACTGATAAACAAACCCATAGATTAATGTGTCACAGTGTAATAATACGGTCAATAAAATAAAACTACTTCATTTTATCCGGTATTAGTTTCTGATCAGGGTGGGAGTGGAAAACCCACATTCACACTGGTAAGTGGAGGTGAAGGGCATCAGGACTCATGGCTTTGGTGGACACATGGGGAAACTCGCTCTGACACTCAACCAGAATCGCATAATCGTCATTTCCACCAGTCTCTGTTTTAAGTCCACATTTGAGCTGAGCTCAACAAGAGCCTCCTCCTCTTGGATGCTCATTTTATCTCTGACTGTGGGTGGGAAAGAGAAGGGGTTCCTGACCCACTGGTTTCCCAGTGGCTCCTCTCCAAAATACTCTCAGAACTGATCATGCAGCCCGTTCAGATGCTGATGACCGGTTTCACAGAGTTCAGCGGCAGCGCTGTCTTATATTTCTTAGCGCCTCTCCTGTGACTCTTTGGCGCCCCCCAGGGGAGGCACGCCTCACCTATTGAAAACCACTGATCTAGGCTACATGGTCCTGATCCAAGCTGGATGAGTTCTGAATGGATGGATCTGAGGCTTCAAAGCAGCTTTTAAAGCCAACATATCACCAGAACCCAGTTCTGCATTGTTGGGTCTCACCTCAGACGGTCAGAGGGACCAACAAAGTTCTACCTCTTCAATCTGCTGCTCACTGCAGCCTTGAAATGCAGATCAACTGATTGGTTGAAGGCAGAACCTCCATCCTACAACTGGTGGTGCTGAAAGTTTGGGCCAGGTACCAAATGGAGAGAAGAACCAACCTGACCAGACTTTAAATTAATGTGTTCTATAGGCGTTGGGAACCTGCAGTAATGTTACTGATGCAATAAAACTAAAGGTTGTAATTAGTAATTGGATCATTGTTAGATGGAGGATCTGAGACTTTGTGACAACACAGCTCTGACCCAAGACTGCTTGATGATCTGGTTGTTGTTCTTTTTCTCTTTTTGTTGTTTAGAAAATGAAAAAAACTCAATAAAATTTAATTTAAAATGGGTTTCATCATGTGAATCTAACTGGTGAACTTCTCTTTCACAAATATATTCAGTTCCTATTGAGCACCATTAAAGACCCTCGGCCCTTTAATTTTCCCTGTGAGCCGTTCTTAGTGAGGAGAATATTACAGAAAACTGGGTAATGATCTCTGCCTGCAGATGAGTCGTCTAATAAATCCCATTTCACTACCAGCTGAAATATTCCTGGACACTAGTGTTAAATCAAGGACTGATCCATTTCATGGATGAACATCTGTTCTGGTCCATCTTCCATCATTCAGCAGAATAAATTATTATCCTCTAAATGTTCTTCTACTATTTTTCCATTTCCATCTGTTTCCGCCCCATAATATTCCATGTGCATTAAAGTCACCACATATTACTGATTATCTCCACCTTTAATCTGCATTAACTGATTCAGATCTAACTTTTTACAAGGATTATAATAGTTAAATATAATTAATTAACCTCATTTATTATTTTCTCTATTACTACATATTCTAGATCAGTTGCTCTACTTATTTCTCTGCTTGTTAGATGATCTTTTCTAAATGTTGAACATCCTCCTCCTGTTTCTTCCTTCCTGTCACTGAAACATCTCCACTTATTCAGAAAACTAGTTACAGTTTTATTTTGTCTTTTACACATTTTATCCATCTGTGCTTTTTTGAACACATTTAACACGTTTTCACCTCTTATCACAACAACCTCCTGCCATCTTGGAGGGAAAGTCACCATGAATGATGTGACATTTTCTCCATAATCACACATGAACTCTGAGCTGCTGCTTTCAGCTCCGTACCTGGATCATCTAGTCTGGAGTCAAAGGGAAAGAAGGGAACCAAATCTCAGCAGCTCCAGATTTAGCTCCACAAATGTGATAGAATAAAAACTGAATAAAGTTACGACCAAAATGATTCTTAACTCTGGCTGATCTAGATTTAAAGAGATTTTCATTCAACCAAGAAGTAGGAAGGAAATGAGGCAGGTAGGTTTCAAGATATAACGATGTAAGGAGTTAAGGATCTATTTCATTTACATTTTACATTTACAGAATGGCATGTTGAAAATTATTTGTGGACTTTTTAATAATGAATGTTAAAATTTTACTGATTGTAAACCACTGGAACACATCTAATTAGTGCTGAGCAGCTTTTTACATCTTTCTAATGTTATTCTGACATTTGTCTTTGGAGCTCAGAGTCCTGCAGGCTGGAAGTCCTCTTACCATCTCCATCATTTCCACCTCAGTGTCTGTTCTAACATCAAGTTTCTTAGTTCATTTTTACACTGCCACAATCTGGATCCTCTACTCTACTTGTGATGATGGTTTCTAAAATTAATGTCCAGCTCACTGTGGGGGTGATCGCAGGGTGGGCTCTGGTTAAATGCCTGGATGACCCCAGATCCAATGACCAGGCCAAGTGATGCTTTCTGCTTTCTTTAATAAGCAGATTTAGGTCTCTGTATGTGTGTGGTTCTACAAACTATAATAAACTAATGAAAACAAAAATTATAATCTGATGTTATCACAACTCTCATATTAGTAGATCACACAAATCATTACAGCCACATGCTGTCTAGTAAACCTAACAGGCCTTTATTTGGAGTCCAAACTAGATCTGAGAACAAATAAAAACTGTTTTATCTTCTTTCAGTCTTGTGCTTCAATCACTGATAATGTGGAGATCAAGCAAACAAGGAAACTAAACATGATCAGAATCACCAACTGAAGGGAAAAAGTTAGCTTAGTTAGCCATATCTGCTGTCAGCTATAATGAGCTGACAGAAAAGACTTTAGAGAGTCTAAAGTCTAAAGATACAGAACAATAAACCTACTTGACAAATTATTCTGATTGGACAATAAACAAAACTCAGCAGTCTTAAGGACACACACTGTCAGGAAATACCACACAGACTGCTTCTAAAACACAGCTTGTAAAGATCCTCACTGCTTCCAAAAACACCATTTTACATCTCTTCTAACATGACTCAAAACGCCCCCTGGTGGTGAGCCTGGAAACTGCACCACAGTCCTGCCTTCAGAACATCATTCGTCTATAGCAGATAGTTTAATTTACAGATCCTCAGATTATGATTAGTGATCTTTGTATTTTTAAATCTTGCCGACATATCTGGTCTGAATGCACCTGCATAACTTTCCTGTGATAAACAAGCTCTCATGCTTACAGATTTACTGTGTTTCCACATCCAAGGACGCAGAGAGGAGTTGAGTTAGATAGGAACTGGATCGTACCAGTGTCTGAACTCTGAAGATTACTCCCACTTTCTTTGTTAACCCAGAATGTGTAAAAGTTTAATGTTTTCTTTTTCTCTTGACTCTGATTCCTGACTGCGTTAATTTTATTCAATCAAATTTAATTTATATAGCGGCAATTCATGAAACATGTCATCTCATGGCACTTTTCAAAGTCAGATTCCATCAGAACCTCCCGGTTGGTCCTGCACGTCATAAGAGGAGTAGGAGAGGGATGGTTGGGATTTAATTGAAGAGGTTTGATTTATGATCTGTAAAATCAGTTCAAACTTTGTCATAAAGTTCCTCTATAACTTTATTCCTCCATACCTGAGAGCTTCCAGTTTCCAGCGTGGATCCTTCAGTCCAGCCGACAGCAGCTTCACTCCTGAGTCTCCTGGATGATTGTAGCTCAGGTCCAACTCTTTCAGATGGGAGGGGTTGGAGCTCAGAGCTGATTTCAGAGAAACACAGCCTTCCTCTGAGACCAGACAGCCTGACAAGCTGCAGACACACGATTCAACACAAGATGTTGTTTTAATAAGCAATAAATAGAAATCAAACTGTATTTTGTTCTGTATGTAATAAAAAGTAACATCTGACACATTTAAATGGATGAATCCTGACTAGAGCTTCACTGGGTTGGAAACTGCCAACTGACACAAACTCTGCAGAAGATTCTGGCTTTAAGGGAAATTCAAACTGGACCTAAAATACCAAAGATAAACTGGTTGTCCCAGTAGAACCATTGTTCTGGTGTCTAGATCGCTTTAATATTTTTTTATCTAATTGGAGTCAAGAATTGAAGCTGATATAAAGAATAAAGCAGTGGTTTGGATCAGTGGCATTAGCAGCGTATGGTGAACACATATTTCACACTTGCAGAATCAGCAGTCTTTGAGAAATCTGCCATCTGAGGTCAGATCCAGTCTTTCAGTGCGCTCTCTTTCTTTCACTCTTTGTTAAACATTTTCCCCATATTTTCCCCACTTACTGCATCTCTTCTCTTGCTGTCTCATCACTAGTTTCCCTGTCACTCTGGGCTCTGGCCTGCGTGTGTTTGGGATGTCATGAATCAACTCTGGTGGACGTGATGACCAGGAAACTGGGACATGGAAAGGACAAACTATCTACCACTAATATTCCGCTTTATTGTGGGAAACTGAGAGATAATTAAATTATTTCTCTCAGAAAGAAAGTCAAGCCCAAACAAACAACTTCACTTTCAAAAACACTGGGTCCTGGTTGTGGAAGTAGTTGAGCAGTCGTGGTGTTGCCTGTACACAAATAATCTTTTCTGTCTTTTTCTTTTGACTCATTGTCAGGTTATGGTGGAGCAGGTAGTGACTATATGGAATACAATAAAAACTAATGTGATTGTTTTTAAATTACTTAATCCAAATGTCATTTTTGGGTTTAATCCATCTTTTTAACAAACATCTAAATGTCTTTCTTCCTGAGATCTGGCGCTGTTTAGAAAACATCCAGGGCTTCAGACCATTTTAGTAGAACATCTCTCACATTTTCAGCTTCCAGCTCTGCTTTGATAGCTCTGCTTCATCTTTCTCTGTTCTCATCTCTCCTGCTGCTCAATCAGCGCACTGCATTCTGGGATCTTTTATGTGCTGAGACAGAATAGTCCATTTTAGTAAATGGAAAGGGGAGCAGCAGTTGATGATGCATTATGTTACATTTTTCTGTTACCTTTGTGATTGTAAATCTTAATTATTTTATTTAAACATACATAAATAATTAATGGGTAGTGTTAAATGGCTGGGTAACCAGCGGGTCCCCTTACTGGTGGGGGCCCAGGTGGTTGTTTTCAGCTTCTCTGCATTGAGGTAACGTATAGTTGTCTGTAGATGAATATATCAGAATCAGAATGTTTATTATTGTCATTGTACATCATGTTCCACACATGTACAACAAGATTAAAGCCAGGTCCAACCAGTGCACTCATATCAAAATGTCAGATAATCAAAAATATATACAATACAATATACAGTAGTGTTATGTACATTAGAGATATAATATATGTCGCTGTGTAGATTGTTAAATATGTGCGTAAATATTTCAGGACAGAAACTGTAAATATTGTACAGTGTCAAAATTGCAGTTTTTTAGAATGATGAATAATGTCAATAAACTTATATTTACATAAACTTTTTAGCAGACATAAGTTAACAAATCTATCTTTAAACTAACATCTCCATCATGTTTTTAGCAGGTAATGGACATAAATCTGGTTTCAACAGGATGGAGAACTTTGTACCTGAGAGTTTCCAGTCTGCAGTTTGGACTCTCCAGTCCAGCAGAGAGAAGCTTCACTCCTGAATCCTGCAGGTTGTTGTTACTCAGGTCCAGTTCTCTGAGACTGGAGGACTGGGAGCTGAGAACTGAGGACAGAGCTTCACAGCTTCTCTCTGAGAGGTTACAGCCACTCAGTCTGAGGAGACAGGGAGAAAAATCTGCTATTAAACAATTCATCAGAAATATTGTTGATTTAATATTATGTATTTCAATTTTAAATGGATTCTGGTAATCATCAAGCCAACGGCTTTTGGGGACCAGAATTTTGCTGCTGCCACCCCAAACCATCAAGAACTCAGACTCATTACAGAACTACAAATCCCACATATTTAAACATGCTTTTCTGTAGTATACTTTTCGTATATTTCTGTGTTTTTAAAAATTGTTTTTCAAAGCGACTTTGTGTGTCCAAAAAGAACAATATAAGTTTAATGCATTATTATTATTATTATTATTATTATTATTAATAATAATAATAATAATAATAATAATAATATTGCGCCGATGCCATTTTTTTGCCCCGATACCTGGCCACTTTTCAGTATTGGAATGAAAACATCCTAGTGCCATAAACCCCATTTCCACTACCCTTGTTAAACCGATCCATGCTGAGCTCGGTCCGAGCTTGGATCAGTTAACCAAGCCAAGCTTGGTTCTGACGACCGTTTACACATCACGCTATCTCGGTTCCTTGGTTTCCTCACCTCCTAGTGGCGATCTGTGGTACTACTGCTCTCTCGGTTTGAAGGAGGGAATCAAGCAAATAAAAATGGCGGCGCCCGTAACATTCAGGCAGTTATGCTTGGTGAAACGTCGTTGTTAGCAGAGAGTCAGGCGAAGAAGGCAACTTTTGGTGAATTTACTTGACAGAGTCGGCTTTTGGGAAGTGGATAAGACAAACGAACGTCTAATAAGGATTTACAGACGCAGGAAACAACGACAGACGCTGAGGTTCATCACGCTGCTAAGCAGAATCATCACTGGAAACCGTGTCACAGTAGGGAAGCTAGTGTTTTTATGAATGTTTGAAATGTCAGCTGATCGCACAGAGATGACGCGGTCTGCTCATGCGCTCTTTGTTATGAGACATGGAACCGGTCTGCATTTAGCGCGGTCCGGTTGTGTCTAGCTCGGTTCAGTTCAGTTTGTGTTCCATTTACACTCGATAGTTATCTCGGTAACTGAGCTCTGACTGGTCTCAGCACGGTTAAAAAGGGGTAGTGTAAACGGGGTAAATGACTCGGTGCCATCTTCTGGAGTATATAATATGTTAAACTCTGACCTATAATGGCTAAATCACTTGTCATGACGCTCTGATTTTTACACAATGTATAAACTAATGTGTAAATAAATACCTGTTTTCATGCAGATATATTTTTTCGCCTTTTCAACAAAGATAGACATGGTATTATGCATATACAAAAAAAATTAATAAAAAATGTATATTTCAATAAAGTCATAAGTTTTGTTTTTTTGTAGAAAAAAAATCACTCTCTCACACACATCTAATTCTGAGCTTTCACACCAACAACAATAACTTCTTTGAATATTTTTGCTTGCTGTTTATATCAGGGGTCTCAGACTCGCGGCCCGCGGGCCAACTGCGGCCCTCGGGACGATAGTTTGTGGCCCCCGCCTTAATAGGAAAGTTTAATGTCAGTGCGGCCCGCGGGTTTGATATGATTGGCACTTGTTAGTGTTGTGTGCGGAGCTGAACGAACTTACCAATCACGGTGGAGTATATTGCTCTCGGGGGCAGGACATCCGCCAGGTGTGTTTGCATTTTCTATTTGTCATTATTTGCATGCGGCACAAGCGCAATTTCTGCAGCTGCTCCCGCTTCACGCGCGTCCAGTCTAGATCCGGAAGTTGCTGCTCAGTGTACCGTAATTAAGGCTAGGGCCTGACTACAGCCAAATATGGTAATAGGCAATCAGAAAGGTTGTCTGAGGAGCCCGTGTGTGTGTGTGTGTGAATAAAACACAGACAGGTAGTAAGTTTATATTATTGTATTCAAATGTATATTTTTTGCATATATTTAGGAAGGTAGTCAATATTTATTTTCCTATAAGCATACACAACAAAAAATAAATAAACTCTGATAACACCCAAGAGTTTTTGTTCTCTTCAAGTCCGTTTTTTTTTTTTTTTTTTTTTTAATGCAGAGTGATTAATGTTTCACTTCACTTAAGTCCTGCCGCGAAGCTGCGGTGATCCGGTAGTTCGCCATCATGGCTTGAAATGGGGTGGGAAAGAAACCTGACCCAAATAATGTCATAAATAAAAACAATTAGCATTTATACAGGGTTAAACTGCTATCCAAAACAACTAAACATTCATTTAAAAAAAAAAAAAAGCTTTATTCCATATAGTATTTGTCATGTTTTGTTTAACGTATTTGGCCCGAATGCAGAACACACTCAGTTACACAGGAAGCAGTTTTAAGTTGTTTATTAAATAAACTGCGGAAAACTAACAAATGCACAGGAGGTTCTGTCACAAGGTGGTGGCGACGAGGAGAGAGGTACGAGTGGGACGCGCTCAATCTAGGAGGCAAAAAGAAATTATTAGATAAATTAAAAAGGCACGGAGCGATTTATTGGAGAAACGTAAGCTTACCACATAGCACTGAAACCAGACCGAGGGGAAGCGGAGCGCACTCAGCTCTTGCCTGATGTTGATGGAGGCGGGTGACTGTGTGACCGGTGAACGAGTGCTTGGGGCAGGGTCCGAGCGAGCAGCGCCGGCGGGTCCAGGGATCCAGGGGCAGCAGGAGGAACCAGGTAGATCCGGCTTGGTAATTCCAAGGGAGCACGAGAGGGAGTCCGGAGCAAAGTCCAAGACGAAGGGAACCGAAGGACTTGGCTTGCAACGTCAGAGCATGGATGAGTGATCCAACACGAGAGGCAGCCACAACGGCGTGCTCCTGCTGTCCGAGTTAGTGTAGTTCTTAGTGCCGCCGAACGCTGCTGAACGAGCCGCAGGTGTGCGCGCCCGCCCATCTGTCAACTGCAGACACCTGCGGAGAGAGCAGAGAAGGCAGAACCGGCAGAAACTGCACGGCTCTGCCTGCTGAGTCTTGACAGTATTTCTCAGGAATTATTCAAATTAATTTCAAGTTAATCACATTGTTACAGATTTAACTAAAGTTAAAGATCAAGTAAAGTTACAGATTCAGTAAAGTCAGATATCAAAGTAAAGTGCACTTTTAAGTTCTATCCAAGTTTAATTGACATTTAAAGACAAACTTAATTTACTTAAATACTGTTTTAAGTAACATTGAATTGGTTTGTTTTGTTGCGCAACTCCAAAGAAATGAACCAATTCCAGAGTTGTATTGGCCGTTCACAAAAATCAATGAAAAGTAACTAAAAGTATCCTTAAAGGACAAAATTACAAGAATCAAAGGTCTTATTTAATACTTTGAGGACGTATCTTCAATTCGGGAACAAAATTAACAAAAAGTGAATGATATTTTAGTCTGCAAGACCATTTTAAGACGTCAATACACAGATTTTAAGTGGCGTGTCACCATCGCATTTCTATTATAAAAAAAACAAACAAAGGACGTAAAATAAACGACTCACCGTCGATTGGTTACCAGAAAACACCCAATATAATCCTTCGTCTAATTTAATTTGGGTTGATTCAGCAATGTTCTTCAGTGATGTAGTAAAACGCCGTAAGCAGCTAGCCACAGCGAAAGCCTGTAGCAACGGAAATGGAGGAGATCCGAGTTCACCTCTGACCCGGACCTTAAAGTGTGCTGTCAGGTTTACCCGCCAAAATAAAATAGGTGTTGATTATTTTATGCCGGTTACATAAGCGGTACAGAAAAAGAAGCGGAAAAGGCGCATCACCGAAACTGAAACTACAGCCCCAAACATGTCTTTTTCAAAGCCTGCAGTGAAGAAAAAGGTTGGGGATGAGCACAGACAGTTTCAGAAAAAGTGGGAAGAGCAATATTTCTTTGTTGAGCACAGGGGCATCCCGACGTGTCTTATTTGCACAGAGAAAGTTGCAGTGCACAAAGAATACAATTTGAAACGTCATTACACAACTAGACATGCTGAGGAGTATGCAAAATACCAGGGAGATGAGAGAGCCAACCGGGTTGTTAATCTTAAAACATGTCTACTGAGGCAACAAGATTTCTTTAAGAAAGCAACCAAAGAGAATGATGCAGCAGTTGAAGCTAGCTACGTGGTTAGTGAGATGATTGCTAAAGCAGGAAAGCCATTCAAAGAAGGTGAATTTGTTAAAAAGTGCATATTACAGGCTGCAAGTATTGTCTGTCCAGAAAAAAAGGTCAGTTTAACAACATCAGCCTTTCTGCCAACACCGTGGCAGAACGCATTTCTGACCTGTCAAGTGACATTTATGATCAACTGCTTGAGAAAGCAACGCGTTTCAGTGCATACTCAGTTGCTCTTGATGAGACTACAGACATCACTGACACAGCCCAGCTAGCAATCTATGTCCGTGGTGTTGATGACAATTTTGAAGTCACAGAGGAGTTGCTCACAGTAATTCCAATGCATGGCCAGACCACTGCTCAGGAGATATTTCACCAGCTGTGTGATGCCATTGAGAATGCTGGTTTGCCGTGGAAGAGGTTTGTTGGAATAACAACCGATGGAGCGCCATCAATGACAGGGAGGAAAAATGGACTGGTGGCACTTGTTAAAAAAAAACTGGAAGAGGAGAGTGTGGAGGAGGCCATTGCTTTGCACTGCATTATCCATCAGCAGGCCCTTTGCAGCAAATGCCTGAAGTTTGACAATGTGATGTCTGTTGTTGTGAAATGCATCAACCAAATCAGATCCAGGAGCTTAAAGCACAGAAGGTTCCGTGCTTTTTTAGAGGAAATGGAGTCAGAATATGGGGATGTGCTCTACTTCACCGAGGTACGTTGGCTCAGCAGGGGAAACACACTGAAGAGATTTTTTGAGTTGAGAGTGGAAGTGAAAGCCTTCATGGAGAAAGATGGGGTTGCTGTTCCCGAGCTAAGTGATCCCAAATGGCTCATGGACTTAGCTTTTCTTGTTGATATTACCCAGGAGCTTAATGTACTTAATAAGAAGTTACAAGGCCAGGGGCAACTTGTCAGTGCTGCCTATGACAACGTGAGAGCATTCTCTGCAAAACTCATGTTATGGAAAGCCCAGGTTTCTCAGACAAACCTTTGCCATTTTCCAGCATGCAAGGCACTCATGGATGCAGGCACACCATTCAGTGGTGAGAAGTATGTGGATGTCATTTTGAAGCTACAGGAGGAATTTGATCACAGATTTGCAGACTTCAAGACGCACAGAGCCACATTTCAAATTTTTGCGGACCCCTTCTCCTTTGACGTGCAAGATGCTCCTCCTGTGCTTCAAATGGAGCTGACTGACCTACAGTGCAACTCTGAACTGAAAGCCAAGTTCAGGGAGGTGAGTGGAAAAGCAGACAAGCTTGGGCAATTTTTGAGAGAATTGCCACCCAGCTTCCCTGAGCTTTCCCGAATGTTCAAGCGGACCATGTGTCTTTTTGGGAGCACATACTTGTGCGAAAAGCTCTTCTCTACCTTGAACTTCAATAAGTCCAAGTACAGGTCGAGACTTACTGATGAGCATCTTCAAGCCCTACTTAGGGTCTCAACTGCCTCCTCCCTTAAGCCAAATGTGGCTCGGCTATGCGAGAGGAAGCGCTGCCAGACCTCTAGCAGTAAGAAGTAGGCAGAAGAAGCCATGTTCATAACAGTTTATGTTCAATGTTACATTCATGTTCAGAAAGTTAAAGGTTAAAGAACTGTTAATACGGCCATTTGAATTTGAATTATAAAAATTTAATTTATCTAGTCTTCTATATCTGCTGTATTATTTTTATTATTATTTTATTTATTTATTACTGATAAAAAAAATTTCTTATGAATTGTTATTTTATTTATTTTTTCATCTTATTTTGTGTTAAAAAATAAAAATAAATACATTTGATAACATTGGAATGTTTTTGTAAGAGCTTTTCTTGTGGAAAACCCGATGCGGCCCAGCTTCACCCAGACTCTACCTCCAGCGGCCCCCGGGTAAATTGAGTTTGAGACCCCTGGTTTATATCCATATTCATACAGTTTAAGCCTGGAAAAAGGTTTTAAACTTCCAGGTCATTCCAGTCTTACACTTTGCTTGCAACTGTGCAAGAGCTTAATACCCTTGAAAGCGACTGTTTAGCAACTTTTTAGTAACTCCAGGTACTTCGTTTGGTACTGTGGTTCAGCCTTAGTTTGTCAAATACAGAGACAACGAATTAATAAGCATTAAAGTGTGGTTTATGGGTTGGGTTTCTGCAATGTTACCTTCAGAACCAATCTCTGCCCCGCCTAATCTGCTTTCAGCAGTTATCTCACATTATTGCAGCAGTAAACTGCAGAAAATATGGGCAGAGTTGCTCTCTCTGCGTTTACTCCCTCAGCTCCTATGGCGGAGGGATATTTAGTGCAAGCAGGTCTCTTAATAACCAATGTTTCGTCACTTATTTTAGAGCCCGAATAAGCGATTTCACTTTCAGAAACGTGCCCAAAAAACGCACAACCCCCGACTCATTAAATTTACAAGTGACTTTAGAAAAAAGAAGCCCAAAGTATCATAAAATAAGCAGTCTTGGCAACAGTGAGCGGGTCTGTTTTGCTACAGTCTCTAGCGACCTTGAAACTACGGAAAGCGCCGAGGGTAAAACAAACACAGTCCAGAGAACGCGGCGGGTAATTACATAATTACAAAACATTAGGGAACGGTGTGCGTGTTTTGTCACGAGATCAACGGCGACAAAAAAAAATGTCAGCGTTATGGTCTAACAAAGTTAACATGTTAATAACGTGCTAAAACTGACAGCCCTAATTCTAACACACTCTGATGGGATGGGAGTCCTGAATGTATTTAATTCTTCAAAGTGGTCACAAAATAAAACCTTTGAGAATCACTCCTATACGTTGTGTCCTATACTGTGTCTGGTTTCTATTCATAGGGAATAAAGGTCAGACAAAAGTTAACAAATCTATCATTGCACTAACATTTCCATCATGTTTTAGCAGGTAATGGACAGAAATCTGGTTTCAACAGGATGGAGAACTTTGTACCTGAGAGTTTCCAGTCTGCAGTTTGGACTCTCCAGTCCAGCAGAGAGAAGCTTCACTCCTGAATCCTGCAGGTTGTTGTTCCTCAGGTCCAGTTCTCTGAGACTGGAGGACTGGGAGCTGAGAACTGAGGACAGAGCTTCACAGCTTCTCTCTGAGAGGTTACAGCCACTCAGTCTGAGGAGACAGGGAGAAAAATCTGCTATTAAACAATTCATCAGAAATATTGTTGATTTAGTATAATATATTTAAATTTTAAATGGATTCTGAGTAATCATCAGATCAACGGCTTTTGGGGACCAGAATTTTGCTGCTGCCACCCCAAACCATCAAGAACTCAGACTCATTACAGAACTACAAATCCCACATATTTAAACTTGCTTTTCTGTAGTATAATTTTCGTATATTTCTGTGTTTTTAAAAATTGTTTTTCAAAGCGACTTTGTGTGTCCAAAAAGAACAATATAAGTTTGATGCATTATTATTATTATTAATAATGTTGCGCTGATGCCATTTTTTTGCCCCGATTCCCGATACCTGACCACTTTTCAGTATTGGAATGAAAACATCCTAGTGCCATAAACCCCATTTCCACTACCCTTGTTAAACCGATCCATGCTGAGCTCGGTCCAAGCTTGGATCAGTTAACCAAGTCAAGCTTGGTTCTGACGACCGTTTACACATCACGCTATCTCGGTTCCTTGGTTTCTCCACCTCCTAGTGGCGATCTGTGGTACTACTGCTCTCTCGGTTTGAAGGAGGGAATCAAGCAAATAAAAATGGCGGCGCCCGTAACATTAAGGCAGTTATGCTTGGTGAAACGTCGTTGTTAGCGGAGAGTCAGGCGAAGACAGCAACTTTTGGTGAATTTACTTTACAGAGTCGGCTTTTGGGAAGTGGATAAGACAAACGAACGTCTAATAAGGATTTACAGACGTAGGAAACAACGACAGACGCTGAGGTTCATCACACTGCTAAGCAGAATCATCTCTGGAAACCGTGTCACAGTAGGGAAGCTAGTGTTTTTATGAATGTTTGAAATGTCAGCTGATCGCACAGAGATGACGCGGTCTGCTCATGCGCTCTTTGTTATTAGAGAACCGGGCCAGAGAAAAACCGGGCCGAGCCCACACATGGAACCGGTCTGCATTTAGCGCGGTCCGGTTGTGTCTGGCTCGGTTCAGTTCAGTTTGTGTTCCATTTACACTCGATAGTTATCTCGGTAACTGAGCTCTGACTGGTCTCAGCACGGTTAAAAAGGGGTAGTGTAAACGGGGTAAATGACTCGATGCCATCTTCTGGGGTATATAATATGTTAAACTCTGGCCTATAATGGCTAAATCACTTGTCATGACGCTCTGATTTCTACACAATGTATAAACTAATGTGTAAATAAATACCTGTTTTCATGCCGATATATTTTTTCGCCTTTTCAACAAAGATGGACGTGGTATTATGCATATACAAAAAAATTAAATAAAAATTACATTTCAATAAAGTCATGTTTTGTTTTTTGTAAAATAAAATTCACTCTCTCACACACATCTGAGCTTTCACACCAACAACAATAACTTCTTTGAATATTTTTGCTCGCTGTTTATATCCATATTCATACAGTTTAAGCCGGGAAAAAGGTTTTAAACTTCCAGGTCATTCCAGTCTTACACTTTGCTTGTAACTGTGCAGGAGCTTAATACCCTTGAAAGAGACTGTTTGGCAACTGTTTAGTAACTCCAGGTACTTTATTTGGCACCGTGATTCAGCCTCAGTTTGTCAAATACAGAGACAACAAATTAATAAGCATTAAAGTATGGTTTATGGGTTGGGTTTCTGCAATGTTATCCTCAGAACCAATCTCTGCCCCGCCTAATCTACTTTCAGCAGTTATCTCACGTTATTGCAACAGTAAACTGCAGAAAATACGGGCAGAGTTGCTCTCTCTGCGTTTACTCCCTCAGCTCCTATGGCGGAGGGATATTTCATGCAAGCAGGTCTCTTAATAACCAATGTTTCGTCACTTATTTTAGAGCCCGAATAAGCGATTTTACTTTCAGAAACATGCCCAAAAAACACACAACCCCCGACTCATTAAATTTACAAGTGACTTTAGAAAAAAGAAGCCCAAAGTATCATGAAATAAGCAGTCTTGACAACAGTGAACGGGTCTGTTTTGCTACAGTCTCTAGCGACCTTGAAACTACGGAAAGCGCCGAGGGTAAAACAAACGCAGTCCAGAGAGCGCCGTGGGTAATTACATAATTCCAAATATTAGGGAACGGTGTGCGTGTTTTGACACAAGATTAACGGCAACAAAAAAAAAGTTGTTGGCATTATGGTCTAACAAAGTTAACGTGTTAATAACTTGCTAAAACTGACAACCCTAATTCTAACACATTCTGTTGGGATGGGCGTCCTGAATATATTTAATTCTTCAAAGTGTTAACAAAATAAAACCTTTGAGAATCACTCCTATACGGTGTGTCCTATACTGTGTCTGGTTTGTATTCATAGGGAATAAAGGTCAGACAAAAGTTAATAAATCTATCACTGAACTAACATTTTCATCATGTTTTTAACAGGTAATGGACATAAATCTGGTTTCAACAGGATGGAGAACTTTGTACCTGAGAGTTTCCAGTCTGCAGTTTGGACTCTCCAGTCCAGCAGAGAGAAGCTTCACTCCTGAATCCTGCAGGTTGTTGTTACTCAGGTCCAGTTCTCTGAGACTGAAGGACTGGGAGCTGAGAACTGAGGACAGAGCTTCACAGCTTCTCTCTGAGAGGTTACAGCCACTCAGTCTGAGGAGACAGGGAGAAAAATCTATTAAACAATTCATCAGAAATATTGTTGATTTCTTTACAGTCACCAATGTTCTCCTTGGAAAGATTGATGGATCTGTCTGATTTTACACGTCTTTATGTTGCCTTTTGTTGTGAACTGGTTCATTATAAATAAACTGAAGCAACATTAATCAATATTTACCTCATTAACAGATTTCTCACTATCAGAAATAGAAGCAGCAACAATCTGTGTCCTTACAGAGCTTTGTTGGAGGCTTTAACCACTGGCAGCAGCCTCAGAAGAACCTCCTCTGAAGCAGAGTATTTCTTCAGGTCAAACACATCCAGATCTTCTGCTGATGACACTAAGATGAAGATCAGAGCTGACCACTGAGCAGGAGACAGTTTATCTGTGGAGAGACGTCCTGAACTCAGAGACTGTTGGATCTCCTCCACTAGAGAACGATCCTTCAGTTCATTCAGACAATGGAACAGATTGATGCTTTTCTCTGCAGACACATTCTCACTGATCTGCTTCTTGATGTACTGAACTGTTTCCTGATTGGTCTGTGAGCTACTTCCTGTCACTGACACCAGACCTAGTAGGAGTCTCTGATTGGTCTGCAGTGAAAGTCCCAGGAGGAACCGGAGGAACACGTCCAGGTGTCCATTTGGACTCTCTAAGGCCTGATCAACAGCTGTCTGGTGAAGAGACTTTGGTTTAGGGTCCTTAGAAACTGAGGACTCCTTAGATGTTTGTGTTTCTTCCATCAGGTTGACACCATGATTTATGAAGGTCCGATGAACATGAAGAGCAGCCAGAAACTCCTGAACACTCAGATGGACGAAGCAGAACACCTTGTCCTGGTACAGCCCTCTCTCCTCTCTAAAGATCTGTGTGAACACTCCTGAGTACACTGAGGCTGCTCTGATATCGATGCCACACTCTGTCAGGTCTGATTCATAGAAGATCAGGTTTCCTTTCTGCAGCTGATCAAAAGCCAGTTTTCCCAGAGACTCAATCATCTTCATGCTCTCTGGACTCCAGTGTGGATCTGTTTCAGCTCCTCCATCATACTTGACCTTCTTCACTTTGGTCTGAACCACCAGGAAGTGGATGTACATCTCAGTCAGGGTGCTGGGCAGCTCTCCTCCCTCTCTGGTCTCCAACACGTTCTCCAGAACAGTAGCAGTGATCCAGCAGAAGACTGGGATGTGGCACATGATGTGGAGGCTTCTTGATGTCTTCATGTGGGAGATGATCCTCCTGGCCTGCTCCTTACCTCTGAACCTCTTCCTGAAGTACTCCTCCTTCTGTGGGTCAGTGAACCCTCTGACCTCTGTCACCATGCCAACACACTCAGGAGGGATCTGATTGGCTGCTGCAGGTCGTGTGGTTATCCAGAGGCAAGCAGAGGGAAGCAGTTTCCCCCTGATGAGGTTTGTCAGCAGAACATCCACTGAGGTGGACTCTGTAGCATCAGTCAGGATCTCCTGGTTCTGGAAGTCCAGAGGAAGTCGACTCTCATCCAGACCATCAAAGATGAACAGAACCTGGAAGTGTTCAAAGCTGCAGATTTCTTTGGTTTCAGTAAAGAAGTGATGAACAAGGTCCACCAAGCTGAACCTTTTCTCTTTCAGCACATTCAGCTCTCTGAAGGTGAATGGAAATATGAAGTGGATGTTCTGGTGGGCTTTGTCTTCAGCCCAGTCCAGAGTGAACTTCTGGGTTAAGACTGTTTTCCCAATGCCAGCCACTCCCTTTGTCATCACTGTTCTGATTGGTTGATCTCTTCCAGGTGGGACTTTAAAGATGTCTTCTTGTCTGATGGTTGTTTCTGGTCTGTGTGGTTTCCTGGATGCTGTTTCAATCTGTCTGACCTCATGTTCCTCATTGACCTCTCCAGTCCCTCCCTCTGTGATGTAGAGCTCTGTGTAGATCTGGTTCAGAAGGGTTGGACTTCCTGCTTTAGCGATCCCCTCAATCACACACTGGAACTTCTTCTTCAGACCAGATTTAAGTTGATGTTGACAAACTGCAGCAGGATGTTCTAAATTGACAAAAAAAATTTAAATCAGGATGGAAACAAAATTATCTTCTAAAAGATGATCTGAATAAATGTGATTCCATCTCTTCAGACATCAGTAAATGTGTGATTTATCCATCAGGTTAAATCTTTGTAGAAATCCTCTTACTGCTCTGCAGATGGTCAGCCAGCTCCTCCTGCTTCATCCTTTGGAAGTTCAGAGTGATCTTCATCAGTGCCTCTCTGCTGCTCCTCCTCTGCTCTTCATCCTCACCTTCCAACACCTCCTCATCATCTCTCTGACTCTCTGAGCTGTCTGGGTCATCTGGACTCAGAAGCTTCTTGGTCTTCTTCAGCTCCTTCTTCACAAAAGTGACAATGTTGTTCTTGTTGTGTAATCAAGCGATGAGGAAAAATCAGACTGTGTTGTAAGCAATGAAATTTGAGAATTTTACAGACACCAAGGAGTGTGTCGTTGCTTTGTAGCCAAGCTACCCCGGATTTATCTACCTCTTTGGCAGTGGACCCTGTAGGACAGAGGAGTCCACGCTGGGGAGATCAGCTACCGATGCAGGCCTCATGGAGCTCATAGACTCACAAGCATCTGCATAGTTGACCAAACTACTACGCGGTCTGCTTTCCAAGAGACCAAAGTTGTAACTTATTTACCAACTGCCCTAAAGGCGGTCTGCTTGTAACCTTTCTAAGCTGTTGCAGGAAAGCTGAGTCGAGACAGCGCAGAGCGGTCTCCTGTCCTGCCACCAGGCGAAGCTAAGAGGAAAGCCGATCTGAAGTCACCCACTGGACCGGGAGACATACCCTCACAAGATGAAAGCTATGCAAGGGAAGCTGGATGGAGGTCTCCGCTTCCACAGCCTGAACACACTGCGTGAGCTGTGCTCAACTTGCCCAGGCCTGGTTTTCCAAATGACAGCTGCTGCCCCTGTTTCCTAGCTAGCCACTTGCTCGCTACTGAGATAGCCAGCTTTACCTTGGAGTAATTCACTGGCAATTAGACGCCCATCACCACAACCAGAGACAACAGGAGAGCTTGGGCAGAGAAATAGACAGGAACAGTTTAAAATGTTTGGCATTTTGAAACCAAGTGGTTGCGATTCAAGTCTGTTTTTACAGTTAGAAAATTTTATTTCCATAAGGGATACATTGACGGGATAATGATGTTTGTGTTTTCCGTTCCAGTCATTACAACTAGATAGAGCTTAAGGCTTTGTTAAATTAGCGCCGAATGTTGCAAGCATAATGCTAATAGCTTTCCAGATAATATTATTGCTAACCTCGACTAAACAGAACTACAGTTCGTTTCAAACTTAAGTTTTGTTTTCGTTTCGCTCTCCCATCGTTCCATAGTGCGATGAGCATTGGTACATCATTAATAGGGAGGATTAATGTCCACACCTCTAAACTTTTGTGGGATGTTAAAGGTGAGATTATGTAAACTTTCAAAATGCTCACGCGGGGGTTAGAGGGTGGGGAGGGGGTGTTGTTAGTGGCTCGCTTTTACTGTCACAGCAACTGGACGCTAGAAGAGTGGATTCACTCAACTCCATCTCGTTTAACCGACTAGACATCTAGACATGGAAGTAGGGATGTTTTACTTTTGTGAAAGGAGTGTCAACACTTTATTGTTCAAATAATGAGTTAAAACAGAAAAAAAACACTTGATACAACTTGATAGAATTATTTTTACTATTTTCTACATATTTTATGTTATTTACTATGTTCATTGCATTTATCACGTAATTTAGTCTTTACTACTAAGATGTTTTAAGGTTTTAATTATTCAGATATTAAAGTGTATTTCAAGTGTATTTCATGTGACTGAACTGTCTCTCATTACTGTGTTTGGGTTTATTGTTTTAATCATGTATTTACTGGAATATATAGACCAGGGGTTACCATTTTATTTTACTCTCTCTCTTATCGTTGCGGAAGGCCTGCAGAAAGCAGAGAAATATGTTGTGACGATAATAAGTGTTTTTCTAAATATGTTTGAAACTGTTATGAACTGTATTCAGCCATCTGAAGTGCTTACGCATAACTGTACTGTGTGAACTGCTTGATATTATCTAGAAGGTCACAGAGTTGTTTTGCTTCTCCCTACCCCTTAGCTTCACAATGGAACCAGGGATTCCTTTGGAAAATAAAAAGAGAGGAGGCGACGGAGCTTGCTTCAGAGCGAGTTGGAGATCTGTAATTAAGCACTTCCATTCGTTCTCCTTACGAAGATGGCTTGCAATGTTAGCTTTTAGAGTTTTTGTTTTGTTTTTGTAGATCTGCATTTTATTATACATTTTCCTGGCTTCAACTTTTTATTATGTTTTGAATAACTAGTTTTTAGATTTTAGTTTTTATAAAGGGGGAAATATAGTTACTTTGCAAACAGAAGTTCTTCAAAAACTGCTGAACAACATGCTGGTGAAGATTCTTTTTCTCATTTTCCCCTCAGCTGCAACACTTGAAGCACACAGGGGTACACGATGCTTCTTTATGCATTATCCAGCTGCTGATTTTTCCCTCCTTTCTGCTACATGCATTGCTAGCTGTTACAGTTTATAACAATCATCATCACCTTTCACAGTGGCAGATTTAGCTACTCAGTCTCTGCCTTGATCAGACAAATCTCCTCTATGGCACAGGGCGCTCTATTGGTTAATTGCACAGGTGAAAGGCTGAGTTTGAAGTTCTTCTCCGAACACATATTGTTTCTGATCGAAGTGGACGGACTAAATACATTCTGCTTTACTTTTAACCCACTTCTACACCGCTCTGGTTACTAAGTGATAAAAAGTCATTATTTGGCAAGCCCTAATATCAGCTATTTGGGCTGATATCCACCGGACAATAGCTGACAGACCGAAAGTTATTTATTAAACATTAAATAACTTAGACAGTTTGTAATAATAGCACAACACCCTGCAGCAGCTGGAACAGAATAATATATGAAGGACACATCAGACTGAGATCATGGATCCAAACGTCAGAACCATGTTGGACAGACTGACGGTCCACTAGTCCACACAGTCCAGCATGGAGACGACTGAACAGAACCGATGGGAAAGTAGTTGTTGTACATGTACAGACCATAAATATGGAGTCCAGCTGGGTTTGATGCTGCCGGGCAGACGGACCTCTGAGAACCTCTGAGTTCTGCTGGTCCACTCTGTGGAGGAACCAGAACAATTAGGAAGGAAGGAAATATTCATCCAGCAGTTTTCACAGATGAAATCACCAAGAACTTCACAGTAAAAGTCCTTAAAAAAGAAAAACTGAGCATCAAATGAACACAAATAAGTTAAAAACAGGAAGATAAAATAAAAGGATGAAGACCAGAACCACCCAGTAGACATTTTAAAAAGTGGGTCTTTAACTGTCCACACTGTCAGCAGATGTGATGCTGGTGGGGACAGTGACCCATTGCTTGGAGACAGTGGAGGTGAAGGTTCTGTCCACACAGGTCTTCAGGACAGTGTGTGGGACATCCAGCAGGTTCTGATGACTAGATCTGAGGTGGTGTGGACCTGGAGGAGGTCTGAGATATGTGGCTGTGTGTCCATGTAAGGTTCTGTCCTGGATGTGATGGTGAGTATTTAAAATGGATCCTGTAGGTCCCTGGAAGCCAGTAAACTCACATTAAAGGTTCTGGTCATATGATTACAATGTCATAAAAAAGTAGATTTTTTTGCCAGCTTTTCCATTTAAAAATGTACAAATAGGTATCCGGCGTCTCAGGAGGGGGAAGCAGTGCAGCACCAACACTGTTTACAGTGGGGGTGGTGTGCTGCTGACCTCGACTCGGGACGTCGTGCGTCGGTGGGCGGAATACTTCGAAGACCTCCTTAATCCCACCAACACGTCTTCCATTGAGGAAGCAGAGCCTGAGGACTCTGGGTCGGGTCCTCCCATCTCTGGGGCTGAGGTTGCCGAGGTTGTTAAAAAGCTCCTCGGTGGCAAGGCCCCGGGGGTGGATGAGATTCGCCCTGAGTACCTTAAGGCTCTGGATGTTGTGGGGCTGTGTTGGTTAACGCGGCTCTGCAACATTGCGTGGACATCGGGGGCAGTTCCTCTGGATTGGCAGACTGGGGTGGTGGTCCCCCTATTTAAAAAGGGGGACCGGAGGGTGTGTTCCAACTACAGGGGAATCACACTCTTAACCCTCCCTGGTAAGGTCTATTCAGGGGTTCTGGAAAGGAGGGTCCGTCGGATAGTCGAATCTCGGATTCAGGAAGAGCAGTGTGGTTTTCGTCCTGGCCGTGGAACACTGGACCAGCTCTATACCCTCAGCAGGATTCTTGAGGGGGCATGGGAGTTTGCCCAACCAGTCTACATGTGTTTTGTGGATCTGGAGAAGGCATTCGACCGTGTCCCCCGGGGGATCCTGTGGGGGGTACTCCGGGAGTATGGAGTACCGGACCCTTTAATAAGGGCTGTCAGGTCTCTGTACGACCGGTGTCAGAGTCTGGTCCGCATTCCCGGCAGTAAGTCGGACTCGTTTCCGGTGAGAGTTGGACTCCGCCAAGGTTGCCCTTTGTCACCGATTCTGTTCATAACTTTTATGGACAGAATTTCTAGGCGCAGCCAAGGTGTTGAGGGGATCCGTTTTGGTGGCCTTAGGATTGCGTCTCTGCTATTCGCGGATGACGTGGTCCTATTGGCTTCATCAGGGCGTGATCTACAGCTCTCACTGGAGCGGTTCGTAGCCGAGTGCGAAGCGGCCAGGATGAAAATCAGTGCCTCCAAATCCGAGACCATGGTCTTGAACCGGAAAAGGGTAGAGTGCCTTCTCCGGGTTGGGGAGGATGTCCTGCCCCTAGTGGAGGAGTTCAAGTATCTTGGGGTCTTGTTCACGAATGAGGGGAGGATGGAGCGGGAGATCGACAGGCGGATTGGTGCAGCGTCTGCTGTGAAGCGGGCGCTGTACCGATCCGTTGTGGTGAAGAGAGAGCTGAGCCAAAAGGCGAAGCTCTCGATTTACCGGTCGCTCTACGTTCCTACCCTCATCTATGGTCACGAGCTTTGGGTCGTGACCGAAAGAACGAGATCCCGGATACAAGCGGCTGAAATGAGTTTTCTCCGTAGTGTGTCTGGGCTCTCCCTTAGAGATAGGGTGAGGAGCTCAGTCATCCGGGGAGGACTCAGAGTAGAGCCGCTGCTCCTCCACGTCCAGAGGAGCCAGTTGAGGTGGCTCGGGCATCTGGTCAGGATGCCTCCTGGACGCCTCCCTGGTGAGGTGTTCCGGGCACGTCCCACCGGGAGGAGGCCCAGGGGAAGACCCAGGACACGCTGGAGGGACTATGTCTCCCGGCTGGCCTGGGAACGCCTTGGGATTCCTCCTGAGGAGCTGGCCCAAGTGGCTGGGGAGAGGGACGTCTGGGCCTCCCTACTGAAGCTGCTACCCCCGCGACCCGACCCCGGATAAGCGGAAGAAGACGGACGGACGGACGGACGGACAAATAGGTACATTCAGTACAAACAGACACAGGCATATTTTACATTTACTTCTTTTATTTTTGATAATTATAACTGACAACTAATGAATATCTAAAATTCAGTATCAGAAATTTTTAATATTCCTTAAGACTAATACAAAAAAGGATTTCCAGAAATGTTGGTCAACTGAAAAGTATAAACATGAAAAGTATAAAGATGTGCAGCACTCAATGATTAGTTGGGGCTCCTTTTCCCTGGATTACTACAGCAATGTGGCATGGCATGGACTGGATCAGTCTGCCCAGGTATTATAAGAGACCAGGTTGCTCTCATAAAGGCCTTCAGCTCTTCTGCATTGTTAGGTCTAGCGTATCACATCTTCCTCTTGACAGTAGTCCATAGATTTTCTATGGGGTTAAGGCCTGGGTATTTTTCTGGCTAATTAAGAACAGGGATACCGGACTTCCAGTTCCGGGGTGAACAAGGCAACATCTTAGACAGCTCCATGACAAAAACCTGAGAAAAAGGCCATTAACTGTGGTAAATGCTGATTAGTTGAAAACAATATTAGGGGCCTGGAGATGCCCCTGGAAAGGCTGGAAACGCTAAACTGCGCAAAGAGGACGACATGCATCGGAGCAGCGCTAACGGAAAGGCTTGTGCCCGAAACAGAGCAAGTACACAACAATATGTAAGAGTTGGAAGCTATTTTCTTGGATATAAGAGAATTTAGACATGAGATGGTAAATAGCCTCAACAACATCGGGGAAGACCTTAGAAGGACGAACATTAGAATTGATTAAGCAGAAAGACTAGTTGGAGACATGGAGGAGTGGGTGCAAAGTGTGGAGGAAGTTGCATGTAAACCCCCCAAACTCCAAAGACAGCTACAGGAAAAACAAACTGACTACACTGAAAAAAGTCAACAGAGTGTGTCATTTCTTCAAAGTGAATTTTTAAATTGGTTGAATGAAAAATCATGGTTTCCATGATTAATGTTACACATTAATCTATGGATTTGTTTATCAGTAGGTCTATAACCTCATTGGTAAATCTTAGACTTAGACTTTATTTGTCATTTTGTATGCACAGAGTGCGTACAGAACGAAATTTTGTTGCATACAGCTTGTAAATTGCAGTAAAATTACATTACAGTATAAGGTGCAGCAGTGATTTAAAAGTAAACAATTTAAATGTAGACAATGCAGGAGAAGTCACAGTGTACAGGTGAGTATTTGTAAAACCATTTGTATGTGCAGAATTGATTGAGCAAAGGGCATTTGTGAAAGAATACAGCTTGTGAATTACAGTAGATTTAAAATACAGTATAAGGTGCAGCAGTGATTTAAAAGTAAAACAATTGAAATGTAAACAAGAAAGTCACAGTGTACAGGTGAGTATTTATAAAAAACATATGTATGTACAGAATTTGATTGTGCAAAGGGCATTTGTGCAAGAATGCATTTGAAAGCTAAGAGTTTGGCAGCATTTGTAATGCTGGATGGAGATGCAATGATGCAAAATGTACAAATATGCAAATGTTGTGCAGAGTTAATGGGTTATAGTTCAGCAGTTCAACAGTCTGATGGCAGCAGGGAAAAAGCCGTTGCAGAACCTGGTGTACCTGCAGCGGATGCTGCAGAACCTCTTCCCAGAGGGCAGCAGGGAGAACAGTCCATGATGGGGGTGTGAGGGGTCCCTGATGATGTCACGGGCTCGTAACACGCAGCGCTGAGATGAAATGTCTTTAATGGAGGGAAGAGGAGCCCGGATGATCCCTTCTGCTGTCCTCACCCCCATAGATATCCATAATAAAGGCTAGATGTCTTACGGCGGAGTCTCAAACGTCATCACCGGCGGCCATCTTGCCTCAGGCAAGCTTTCTGGCGTGCTCTGTGGTACCTAATGTAAGGTGAGTGATCAGCACGAACACAAATACTCTTATCTCATTGAATTCTTGACGGATTTACAAACAGTTTGGTTTCTTACCAACGTTATGAACGTGGCTATAATTCTTGATGCATGAACATGTCAAAATTGCAGATTTTCTTGTTGAAAAATAACTTAATCATGCAGCATAGTTGCGCATCACGGCTACTTGCGCAAGTTATCAAGGCTGAGACCACTGGTCAATTATATAGGTTTTACTGACACCAATAACGATTGTATGACAATTACTCTTTGGTGTAAATTTGAGGGAAATCAATCTCACAATGGTCCAAAAAGATAAATGTTCCCCTAATTTCCCCATGGTTATTATAAATTATTTTAATATACCAACTCTTATTTCAGGATTTGTTGAGCGACGGGCTCTGAAGAAGCTGTCCTGTGATGTCTGCCGTGCCAGCTTGGTAACAGATGCTGCATCTGCCATCAAGAACCAGAGCTACCACCTGCTGAAGTTAAAAAGCAATGCAAATCTGGTGATTCCATCAGAAGGCACAGTGATGTGGTCAGGACAGCAGAATGGGTCATTCGTCAGACCTCATGTACCAGACGATCACAGCCTATCAAAGTGCTAGAGGTCGTGTACATTGTACGGAAGAGGATAGGGTCAGAGGATGTGTTTGTGCTCAGAGAGCACATCGGAGAAACACAGTATGGCATAGACAGCCACCACCATACGCTGTTAACGTTGGTTGTGTCCTTGTTTTTTAAGTTAAGGCTGCACCACATTGCCAAAATAACTAACCTTAGCTTACAGAGCAACAACATGCAACAGAAGCTCAATAAAACCGTCCTTTTCAAAGGGCATTAGCCAAGCTATGTTTTTTGGGTCATTTTTTAAATCTCTGTCTTCCATGTGTATACCATCACAGTAGTGTAGGTGGGGATTTCAACATGCTACATCTATATATACTTGTGAATGGGACTATTGTACCAATTTTAATAGCAAATAAATGTCACTTTTACAATGGTTTAAAAATAGGAACTTTTGTGTAATTACTCCTGATATATAATCCGAATAGTCTACATGAAACTTCAAAGTGTTACCTTTAATTTGAAACCTGGATTATGCTTCTACACCAAGAGGTTGCCACACAATAAGCCTTTTTTGTCAGTATTTCATATTTTATTATAACAGTAATATTCATATTATAAAAGTATGTATGTAAATATAAATAAATTAGAACTGTGGAATAATTAATCACACCCTAATAAAAAGTTTATATATATATATATAGAGAGATAGATATATATACACACACACATACATATATATATATATATATAGATATAGACACACACACATACATATATAGATAGAGAGATATATATATATATAGAGATATATAGAGATATAGATAGAGAGAGATATATAGATAGATAGAGAGAGAGAGAGATAGAGATAGAACACACACACACAGACATATAGATATATATAGAGATAGAGATAGATATATATAGAGATAGAGATAGAGATATATAGAGATAGAGATATAGATATAGAGATAGAGATAGATAGATATATAGAGATATAGATATATAGATATATCTATATATATATGTGTATATATATATATATGTGTGTGTGTGTATATATGTGTATATATAATATAGACACACACATATATATATATATATATATATATACACACACATATATATATAATATATACACACACATATGTATATATAATATATACACACACACATATATATATATATATATATATATATATATATATATATATATATATATATATATATATATATATATATATATATATATATATATATATATATATATATATATATATATCATGTTGCCATTGAGTTTTAATAGCATATATTGATTTAACATAAATACCTTGTGCATTTGTATATTTATTGCACCTGTATGTTCTATTCAGTTCTTTTCATATGAAATTCCATGGTTATAATTATTCATAAGTGTGCAGTGTCATAACTACATGTCTGACTTTTGTTTAACAAACCAAACAGTTTGAGAATCGTTAGACAATTGAGGAAGTTATGGTTATTTAAGTACATGCGCCATTGAAACACAATGTTACGAATGAGCGAGCTGCCTGTGGCAAGATGGCCACCACGTGCGGACGTCGACCCCCATTGGCCAGCAGCGCGGACGAGACATCTAGCCTTTATTATGGATATCTATGCTCACCCCTCTCCTCACGTTGTTCCAGTCGGAGGCACTGCAGCCTCCACACCATACAGAGAGACAGCTGGTCAGAATGCTCTCTATGGTGCTTCTGTAGAAGGTCGTGAGGATGGGCGGGGGCAGGTGGGCTCTCCTCATCCTCCTCAGGCTGAGATTCATCAAGCCTATATGATCCGACATTTTCCCCTTAGCTGCGACACTTGAAGCACACAAGGGTTCACGCTGCCTTTTTATGCATAATCCAGCTGCTGATTTTTCCCCTCTTTTCAGCTTTTCTCCATGCACTTCTAGCCTGTTACAGTTTATAACCATCACCATCACTTTTTACAGTGACAGGTTTCTCATCCCACCCTCCGCGCAGACTAGACAAATCTTCTCTATGGTGCAGGGCGCTTTGATGTGTATTAACGCAGGCCGAAGGCTGAGTTTGAAGTTGTTCTCTGAGCGCGTTTTGTTTGTGGTTGGAGTGGACGGAATAATGACTTTCTGCATCGCTTTTAGCCCACTAATAGTCTTAAAAGGGAAATCCTATAGGAAATATAGCACTTTTTATGCATTACAACCCCAAAATAGATGGGTAAAGGTGCGGCTTTTCAAGCTTTGCGTCTCTCTGGTTCCTAAGTGACGGTAACGTCTGGTGAAAAATAGGGTTTCTATTTGCTAGTAGGAACGTTCAGATCGCTGCGGTGAGTCCGGTTAGAACTCCGAAGAAAACAGAGTCGTACTCCAACTGGTCTAATTTGTCCTTGCAGTTTATTCACTAATTGCCGTAACAGTGCATATGGTTTTCTAGAAACACAACAATAATACAATATCAGTGTCTGAATAATCCTCCACAAATAACTGAACTAATATCTCACATGAAAACTGCAATATTAATAGTTACAAACATCTTTCCTAAATAAATACACGGCAGGAGGAAGCAAACAGCATTACTTAGCTCTTAAGTGCGCACGTGTACAAAACATGTCTTAAACTAAAAGCAAACTGAAATACTCTGTTAAACAAACAATGTCACCGACTCCCAACATTACTTACTTGCATTTCACGCACACACATTGAAAGAAGGCGGCAACAAACTGCAACAGCTTGACGAAACCCACAAACGGTAAACTCTACAGCTCCCCTTTTCTCTCTCTCCTTTTCGGTCTGCATGCTACCCTCCGGTACCTAAGCCCCGCCCCTTAAAGGGCTCTACACAGTAAACGTAAGGCAGCCTTTTTCACAGTCTGGTATCAGCATAATTTATACGTAATGATACGTGTTTTAGGTGGTGAGGTGGGTGGATTTTACCCCCAATGGTGCGCTGCACGTGAGGGATAAACAAAAAACGTGAAGAGACCACAGAGAGGAGAAACCAACCACATTCCTGACATTCCAACTGGAGAGAGTCAAGATATTTTGGAAGCTGAGACAGTGACACGAAACAATTGTGCATTGATAAAGAATAAAATGGACAAGACGTTTTCACTGCGAAGACAGGAAACTGTGACAAAGGAATTAGGAGCGAAAGAGGTGAAAGACAGATAGATAGCCTGCATTGTTCTCAGTGAAGGAGGTCTTTTTTTCCCCAGTAGCAATAGTTCAGGAGTGGCCTATAAATCAAATTATATCAACGGAGCCAAAGTAATTCAGAGTGCATATTTAAGTATTGTCATAGAACAAATGATACACACCACAAAGTTTAGAGATATATATAATGAAATAACATTTGCTTGTGATGTGTTTTTTTATGCAGATCAATGCTGAATTTATGAGGATTACTACTGTTCCATTTCAGCCACAATTCCTGGCCTCTTTGGAGAAGCACCACAGTAAGCTGATGGAGATCATAAGGACCAAGGGAGGAGCTATCAGAGAGAAGACACGGGATGTATTGAAGGTTCTTGATCAGGTATGTACTTGCTTAATTTGCTTGCCTTGTATCAGAAAAAATATTAAAATTGTAAATAAAAACAATAATTTTCATTTGTCATTATCAGCACACTTGATTTTGAAATTAGATCATTTTAGAAGAAGTAGAATGTTTATCATCTGAGTTTGACAGGCTATTCACCGGTTTACCCAAATAATTTGTTTTTCAGCAATTACTGCAGATCTAAATTCTCATTCAGACATGTTGATGTTTGCATCTTCAGTCAAGTTGCATGGTTTGTGTTTTGCACTCTAACCTAGAGCCTGGATGTGAGCCAAAGAGAGAGTGTCTGCTGAAGTGCCTCATCTTGTACCTTGGGGAAGATGAACGAAAACCGATCAAGGAGTTTCTGGTAAGATATTTTGCTGTTAATCTCTTAAACTTCAGAAACGTTAATTTACATGATCTCAGTTCCTCTTAAACTACTCAGATTAATTTATGATAAATTCATATACATTTGCTGATCCCATTTAAAATGTCTACAGGGTTTCCCCCAGAAAAAGGAGTAGTCCTGGCGATTTGTGCAGTTGTCGCTTTTTTGGGGTGCACGTGGTACTGTTGAGCAGAGGGGGTAAATGCACTTTGTGCATGCAAAATGACAGTAAAGCTATCTATCTATCTATCTATCTATCTATCTATCTATCTATCTATCTATCTATCTATCTATCTATCTATCTATCTATCTATCTATCTATCTATCTATCTATCTATCTATCTATCTATCTATCTATCTAGTAACTACCGCTGCAGCGCACACGTAATGCGTGTTATGCTACCAACAGTTTTTGTGCAGCCCCAGGCTTTGCAAATCACAGGTTGCCTTCCTATACACATTTATCCGGCACTTAACTTTCACAGGGTTTAGCCCCCTCTAGCGAACTACTACTTTGCTGTGCTTAGTCGGAATTGTTGAGGGGCGGGGGTTGCATGCAACAGGAACAACTATCGGACATGGGGTGGAGAGGAGGACTTTACAAACCTGTTGGTTTTATAACCTTCATTTATCACAAAAAGTTATTTTGATATGATTTTAGGTGAGAAAGTTAACCTTGTCAGACCCAGCAGAGCCAGAGACCAGCTCACAGGCGGGCCTGACCAAGTAGTCCTGCTCGCAGCTGTTGCCTGTTGCTACTACTTCGATCAGGAATTTAACGCAATGTGAAACAACAGAATTTTTAAAGTGTAACATCATTTGTGCTTTTCTTTATTCATTTGACATTCTGAAGCACAATAAATGTCTTGTGTTTTGTCAGGTTGTTGAAAAGGATGATGCAGAAAGAGAGCTTCAGCAGTGCACAATGGCCGTGTTTGTCATCAGGGAGGAAGAGGATCCGTTAAAGACACCATGTGACATAGGCATCATTATTGAAGGTGTGGAGGTGCTTAATGAGCTGCCATCAATCGTACACGGATGTGCCCTCTTATTTGGCCTCATCTGAATTTAGTATTCACATTTCAATGGTTATAAACATGCCACAATATTTCTACAACAGAAAGAAATCCAATAACAAAAAAGAAAAGAAAAATCAAATTAAATTGTATTTTGAATTAAAGCTAATTTCCATTATCCTGGAATGTATTTTTCAATACAAGCAATCAAACAGAACAATAGGCATCCACCTGTCTTTCTTTAACCAACCCCATATTTAAAGCTTTACACTGAGACTGCACACTGTGCATGTCACTCTCTTTGGTTCTATCTCCATGAAGACTTTCTGAAGCACATCAAAAGTGTGTTTGAGCTCCCCTGGATAGCTCAAGTTCATAGCATAGTAAGCCACGTCAGCGCACTAGCTGTTTGCTTTCCTTGAACTGGGTTTATTCATAATTTAACCCACAGCAATTTTTCCATCTCAATTTTTTGGGTTCTTCTGCATTTGTAATTGTTCAAAGTAAATTTTCATACTTATTAATGAGTATTTTTAAATGTTGGCAACCACAGCACTGTTTATACTGTTTTAATACTGTCACTTTGGATCTCTGATATTTAGAAGAAAAGGCGAAGAAACTATTTTTACATGTTGAGATGTGTAAGTTGATGCGTCAGCAGTTTCATTAGGTGTGCAAACGGGGAAAAAATGACATTTAATTAAATTTTAAATCTAATTTCTTTTCCTAATTGTTGTATAAAATATACACTGGCCTTTTGAAAGGCTTTTGAAATTTTCAGACTCATCAAAAATAAATGGCCTTTAAAGTAAATTTTCTGTTTTAAGTTTTATCTGCACTGAATTCTTTCAGTGATTTATAGTTTTATATTGTAGAGAAATTGGCTTTTAATGTGGTAAAATTTTAAGTTATAAAAAGGCAAAAAAAATTAATGGACCTATATTAAGTAATACTTTAGCTTGAGACTAAATATAATGTTTTAAGTAAGGTACAACAAAAATTTGACTTTGTGTTGATCCAGAAATTTAAGTTGAGAAAAAAAAAACATGTAACAATTGTAAGGAACTGGTTTGTTGAACCGAATTCAGCCACACACAGAGTTTCATTTTGAGCAGTTTATTAAAAAAAACGGAGATGGGTGCACGTTTCAGCGTGTGTGCGATTTCTATCTTTTCTATTCCTTGTTTGTTTGTTTGTTCATTGTTAGTTTTGCTGTTTGTGTGTTTGTGGCGGGTGGTTTCCTGAGTGGTTACGCCCGGTGTTTTTCACCGGGATCATGCCGACTCATGGAGTTGGGAGTGTGGGTTTGGAGAAGCTCACACGCCGACACGGAGTTAAACTTTGTCCAGCGTTTAATTGCTTCGTAGATGATTGCAGTTTAGCGATTGGAGAAATTGTCGGCTATGAAAGTGTGAAGTCCGCATCTAGAATGAACAATGGAGTTGTTATTTTTCTGGATAGTGTTGATAAAGTTAACGTAGTTGTTGAGCAAGGTGTGGTTATTCAAGACACCTTTGTTCAGGTGGTGCCGCTAGTTAATCCGGCCAAAAAGATCATCTTGTCTCAAGTCCCTCCATCTATTAGTAATGAAACATTACAAAGAGATCTGGCGAGGCACAGGCAGTTAATGTCTCCCATTAAACGGATCCCTCTGGGCTGTAAATCACCGCACCTTAAACATGTTGTTTCCTTCAGAAGGCAGGTTTTTATGGTTTTGAAAAATAACACTGAGGAGCTAAATTTAATACTGAAATTTAGAGTGGATGACTTTGATTACACTGTTTATACTTCTTCAGAAAGAATGAAATGCTTTGGCTGTGGAATGGAGGGCCATATAGTGCGCTCCTGTCCACAAAAACAAAATGCTAAAGAAAACAACAGTGAGACTGTTTCATCAGTTTCAGATCATGAACATCCACAGAGTTCACAGGAGGGGAATTCACAGAGCACACAGGAGGACAGGTCACAGAATTCACAGGAGGGAAACGGACAACAAGCTGGGCATGAAGGAGCAGCTGCTTCTGTTAATGATATGCTGGATTCTGCTGGTTTAGGAAATGATGGTTCAGGTGCTGACGTAGTTTTTGAAAACTACTCAGAAGATCCTGGTTTAGATACCACCAGGGACTTTGGTGCTGTTGGTTCTGATGCTGCTTTCTCTGGTTCAAAAGTAGAAATCACTGAGCAGTCACACACTGACAGCGTTACCACACAGATCAAATTGGGGGAGGAAGGATGTTCTCAGGAGGAGGAGGATGAAATGCTGGTAGATAAAGATTTTTCTAATGATACTAAAAAGAGGAAACCAAATGAAGAGCGTTAATGTGTTTGTAAAGTGAAGAAAGTTTCTCCTAATAGTGAATGCCAGCAGTCAGGTGACAGTGAAGGTGATGAGGAGAGTGATGTGGAGTCTCTGGCCTCCTCACAGACGTGGACTCACAAGAAGAGTGGCTACTCTTTAACAAGTATTAAAAGCTTCCTGCAGGACACAAAGGGAGCCAGGAATGTCAAAGTGGAAAAAGTTTTTCCTGATCTACAGCTCTTCCTTGACTCAGTGAAGGTTTTCCTGAGAAGTCCTGGAGTCCTGGGGGAAAAAGCCTTCACTGACCAGGAAATCTACCGTATTAAAAAACTCGTGCAAAAGGTCAAAAAGCAGTTAGAAGATGATGAATAACATTAAGAATCTTTCTTTTTTTCTTTTTTGGTTTTTAGTTTCTGTTTCATTTCTACTTTTTTATGCTATGGGAGATATTCGTATAGGCAGCTTGAACCTAAATGGGGCAAAAGATGGTGCGAAAAGAGCTTCTCTTTTCAAGTTGTGCTCTCTTAAAAAGTTAGATATTATTTTTTTTACAAGAAACACACAGTACTGCTGATAATGAGGCTGACTGGAGGAGAGAATGGACCGGTGAATCCTTCTTAAGTCATAAGACCAGTAATAGTGGTGGGGTTGGGGTTCTCTTTGCTAAAAATTTTATTCCTCAGTCGGTGGAATCTGAGGAGGTCATTAAAGGCCGTCTGTTGAAAATAAGAGCAGTGTATTAGAAAGTTACAATGGTGTTTATTACTATATATGCTCCTGTTGTGGGAGTGGAGAGGGTCTTATTTCTAGATGCTTTGAATAAGGTTATTGGAAAATGTAGCAGTGAGGAATATTTATTTGTTGGAGGTGATTTTAACTGTACTGAGGACAGCAGCTTAGACAGGAACCATGCAGAGCCTCATGCCGCCTCTGGCACTCGCCTGATTTAGCTTCTGGAAGCTCAGGAGCTGTGTGATGTGTGGAGAGGTTTTCATGGTGAGCAGCGACAGTACACGTGGACGCATGCTAAAGATAATTTACTGTCTATGGCCAGGCTTGATCGTTTTTATTGTTTTAAACATCATTTTAATATTTTTAAAAGTTGTTTAATCAGCCCTGTTGGTTTTTCTGACCATTCACTTGTAACAGTTTCTGTTTTTATAAGGTGTGTGAAAGCCAGTAGTGCTTATTGGCATTTTAACACAGCCTTATTGGAAGACAGACATTTTAAAGATACATTTGCCTTTTTTTGGAAAAACCATCAGAGTACAAAATCTGATTTTATTTCTTTACAACAATGGTGGGATTTTGGAAAAGTCCTGATAAGACAGTTCTGTCAACAGTACACTCAGAATGTCACCAAGGCCTTGATGGGTTCAGTCAGGGCTCTGGAGTCTGAGGTGGAGGAGCTAAGAAATTTGTTTGAAGCCACAGGAGACCAACACCATACTCAGTTATTGGAAGCTAAAAAATCTGATTTAGCTAAATTGCTGGGTGTCTCAGCTCAGGGGGCTCTCGTTAGGTCCCGTTTCCAACATGTAGCTCACATGGACGTTCCGTCTCACTTTTTCTTTGGTCTAGAGCGTAAGAATGGACAAAAAAAGTTCATTCACAGCTTAAAGAGTGACACTGGGCAGGTGCTAAATGATCATACAGTAATCCGTAAACATGCTGTCACTTTTTACAGTAAACTGTTTAAATGTGAGCACAGAGAGGAGCAGGCAGTGTCTCAGAGTTTTTACACTGGTCTTCCTCAGTTGGAGCAGCAGAGTAACATAGAGCTGGAAGCAGCACTGTCTGCTAATGAACTCTATACAGCTCTGCAGAGCATGCAGAGTGGGAAAGCTCCTGGAATAGATGCTCTACCTGTGGACTTCTACAAGTCTCTCTGGTCAGTAGTGGGGGAAGATCTGCGGTCAGTACTGAATGACAGTCTGGCTGGTGGCCGTCTGCCACTTAGCTGCAGAAGAGCGCTTCTTACTTTGCTGCCCAAAAAGGGTGACCTACAGTTTATTCAAAATTGGAGACCTGTTTCACTGCTCTGCTCAGATTACAAGCTCCTCTCTAAGGTGTTGGCAACCAGGCTGAGCAAAGTGATGGAAAAAGTGATCCACTGTGATCAGACGTATTGTGTACCAGGCAGATTGATCTCTGATAACATTGCCTTGATACGAGATTTTTTAGACATCTGTAAGCTGTATGGCCTGAAAGATGGAATTATATCTATTGATCAAGAAAAAGCCTTTGATCGTGTAGAGCATGATTACTTATGGCTCACTTTGAGTGCTTTTGGTTTTAGTCCTGGTTTTATTGATAAAGTGAAGGTTTTATACTGTGACATTCAGAGTGTGCTAAAAATTAATGGTGGTTTGAGCGCTCCTTTTCAAAGAGGAATAAGACAAGGATGTGCCCTTTCTGGCATGTTATATTCTTTAGCTTTTGAGCCATTATTGCATAAACTCAGACGTGACCTTCAGGGATTGATCATTCCAGGTTGTAATAGATCTTTAAAGCTGTCGGCCTATGCAGATGACCTTGTGATCTTAGTGAATACTCAAAAGGATATTGACATATTGGTAAGAGATGTCGATCAGTTTGGCTCTTTATCCTCAGCAAAAGTTAACTGGGATAAAAGTGAAGCTCTGTGTGTTGGAAGTGATCTGGAGAATCAACTAAAATTGCCTGGGGGGTTAATTTGGAAGAAGGGAGGGCTCAAATATTTAGGAGTTTTTCTGGGTGATCAATCTTTTGGTTTGAAAAACTGGGAAAATGTTTTAGATAAGGTGAAAGGTCGTTTAACAAGGTAGAAATGGATTCTGACAAAGATGTCCTACAGAGGCAGAGTTTTAATTGTTAATAATTTGGTTTCGTCCACTTTATGGCATCACCTGTCATGTGTTGACCCCCCACCTGACCTGCTGTCAAAGATCCAGGCCCTTCTTGTTGACTTTTTCTGGGACAAACTGCACTGGGTGCCACAGAGTGTGCTGTATTTGCCGAAGGACGATGGAGGACAGGGCCTGATCCATCTCAGCAGCAGAGGGGCTGCTTTCCGTTTCCAGTTCCTACAGAGGTTTCTGTGTGGTCCTACTGATTTAGTGTGGAGGCCGTTGGCTTGCACTATCCTGAATCAGTTAGGTGGACTTGGACTGAACAAATCCTTGTTCCTGATGGACTTAAAGCAGCCTAATGTCAAAGAACTTCCTGTTTACTATCGTGGATTATTCAAGGTGTGGAGTTTGCTGAAAAAGAAGTGGCTCGGACAACACAGCTCACTATACTGGCTGCTTCAGGAACCAGTCATCTATGGGTCACGGTTCAATGCAGTTTGTCAGGTGGGGCCAACTGTTCTAAGGCGGTTCTGTCTCTCAAATGTGGTGACTCTGGGACATGTAGTCCAGCTTACAGGAGCAGGCTTGGATAATGCAGCTCCTCTTGCTTCCCGATTAGAAGTGAACTCGACTCGGTTTATTGCACTGTTGCTTAGTAAATGGAGAGAAGCCCTCACAGGTAGTGAGCGGACTTTGTTGCATCATTATTGTAATGGCTCTGTTGAACCTAATGAGAATGATGTTTTCCCTTCACTAAACATTTCCCCGGATTTTAAGAACTGCGTTGGACCGTTTTTAAAGTGTGAGATCTCTTCTGAGGTTGTTTTTAAAGACGTGAACAGTAAAATAATGTATAAAATTTTTGTTAAGATTCTGCAGAGGGACAAATTAAATGGCAGAACTGACACTCCATGGAGAGCTCACTTAGGTCTTAGTGACAATGTTGGACCTGAGTGGAGAGCGCTGTACAAACCACCATTAATCAAACGAGCAGCTGTTGAAAGCTCGTTTGAAAATAGATTTTAATTATTATCGGATGATGAAAGACCTGGAAAGTTTTTCCAGAATATGGTGCTACAAAAATGTTCCGTGTCAGCTTGTAAATGAAGAACTTGTCTTTGGAAGTATGCTAGGATAATTTGGATTTTGTAAATCGTGACTTACTGATGGTTGTTTGTGGTAGTTGTGTAACTTTTTAAATCTTTTAATAAATGTATTGTTAAACTTCAAAAATCTCTCTCTCTCTCTCTCTCTCTCTCTCTCTCTCTGACGGGCAGGTGATTTACATCTGAGCCGATTACTACCCTTCATAATGAGCTGGAACCAGGGGGAGGGCATCAGTTCATTAACCCTCCTGCATGGTACAGACCAATCCTCTTCCAAGTCCTAGCTTCCTCGTGAAACACAAACCTAACCCTGCTCTCTGTTTCCTTCTTCCTAGAACCCTGGATACCAAGACCACACCTCAAAAACCACATAACTCTGAACACTCCTCTGAGGTGTTCATAGCCAGCCTCCTTGAATCCATGAAGCCTCGGACCCATACTCTGCGTAAGCCCTCCTGCCTGAGCTCTCCTGCCTGTCCACCCTCTGACACCACGCCTGGAGAACACCCACCCAACGTGCACCTTCCACCCGGACCACTGGACATCACCCTCCTAAGCCTGAACCAAGCCACCTCCTCAGTGTGTCCCCATGCTCTTCACAATTCTCTTCATTGAAACCAGAACCTTCCAGTGGCTCACCTCACCTTTCCCAGCAGAACCCGGAAAACGCAGCCAGCCGACATCATCTCTGCTGAGACCACAACCTTTCAATAAAAACTCTTAACTGATCATTGCCTCCGTGATTGCGCTCATTCAGGGTCTTCCTTCGTTAACATGTGAAAGGGTTTTTAGAATGTTCTGAAATGTTCTGGGGTGTTTTGGTGTTGGGAACATAAGGATAACTGAACTCTGTGATATAAACTTGGCTCTGTATTTCATCAACATTGGACACCGGAGTTAGAAGCTAGAGGCCTATGAAGGGAGGAAGGAGACAACAGGGCCTGGTTTAACTGTTTGTTGCTGCCAAAGAACTGAGCATCTTCCTTACAAAGTTGAGAGTGATAAAATGTTTAGCTATTCTTGTATACACAGTGTAAGAGTATTCCATCTAGGGAAGAAGGAAAACATCTGTTTGGATACGTGACGCACACATATACACACCCATATGAGAGAACAACCCTATAAGAGGAAGTCAAAGCATGTAATGCTCGGGATTTTGGTTGGTTTCTGTTCAATGAAGATGTGACTGTAAAATAATCCCCCTGGTGGTCTTTAAAAGAAGATGCTGCTCTGTCTCGTTTTTTGTCTCTTTTCTTTAAGGTTCTCTCCAACACATGAAAAGTTTGCTCTCAGACTGCAGGTCTACTGGTGGTTCCTTGTGTTTCCAAAAGTAATGGGAGGCAGATCCTTTAGCTATCAGGCTCCTCTTCTCTGGAACCAACTCCCAGTTTTGGTCTGTGAGGCAGACACCCTGTTTACTTTTAAGACAGGGCTTAAAACTTTCCTGTTTGAGTTTTTAAAGTAGCTTTGTTTACCATGAGCTATTTTATAATTATGCTGATATATGCTTAAGCTGCTGTACAAAATCAGGGTATTTCTCACCCTCTGCTGAGCTCTCCTACTGTTCTCCAATTTGCATTGTTTTTTTGTTATTTAAACTTTAAGTTCTGTGATTTTTTTCTTCATAGTAGGTAGACCTGGTCCGGCATTCTGTTACCTGTGACAGCATCCAAGGAAGATAGATCACCCACTATTACCATCTACTGTAGAAAAACTTCCTAGATCAATTTGCTTCTGTGAATTTTTTTTATCTTTCTTATTGTGTTTCTGTCTTCTCTAACCCCCAGTCAACCGAAGCAGATGAACACTTACACTGGTTCTGGTTCTGCTAGAGGTCTCATCTTCCCGTTAAAGGGGAGTTTTCCTATCCACTGTCGCATCATGTTTGCTCAGTATGAGTGATTGCTGCTAAACCATGGACATACAGACAACTGTCCTTGAGGATCTACACTCTTTCAGGAGGAGTGAATGCTGCTTGTCAAGACTTGACCCAATCTACTGGGTTCCCTTAGAGAGGAAACTTTTTGACCAATCTGTAATCTGATCCAATCTGTATAATCTGATTGAATTTAACTTTAAAGTGCTTTGAGATGATATGTATTATGGATTGGCGTTATATAAATAAAATTCAATAGAATTTAAAAAAAAATATTATTTTGAATTTTATTAGGAAACTTCGAACTCACAGGGGCATAATGATAAATTGCAATTTTCAAATTTTCAAAAAAGCTTAAATTTGCCACAGATAACACAAGAACAATTTATTTCATTGGTCTCTGAAATACCAGCAGAGGAAATAAATGCCTTCTCCCTGGGCTGCCACCTTATCATGGTGGAGAGGTTTGAATGTCCCAATGACCCTAGGAGCTATACTGTCAGGGCCTTTTTGCCTCTAGCAAAAGTCACCCAAGGCAGACAGGTCCAGACAAAGAGCACCCCAAGGACCCTAGGTGGGTTCTCCCATCTCTGGTGCTGAGGTTGCTGAGGTTGTTAAAAAGCTCCTCGGTGGCAAGGCCCCGGGGGTGGATGAGATTCGCCCTGAGTACCTTAAGGCTCTGGATGTTGTGGGGCTGTGTTGGTTAACGCGGCTCTGCAACATTGCGTGTACATCGGGGGCAGTTCCCCTGGTTGGGTAGACTGGGGTGGTGGTTCCCCTATTTAAAAAGGGGGACCTGAGGGTGTGTTCCAACTACAGAGGGATCACACTCTTAAGCCTCCCTGGTAAGGTCTATTCTAGGGTTCTGGATAGGAGGATCCGTCGGATAGTCGAATCTCGGATTCAGGAAGAGCAGTGTGGTTTTCGTCCTGGCCGTGGAACACTGGACCAGCTCTATACCCTCAGCAGGATTCTTGAGGGGGCATGGGAGTTTGCCCAACCAGTCTACATGTGCTTTGTGGATCTGGAGAAGGCATTCAACCGTGTCCTTTGGGAGTCCTGTGGGGGGTACTCCGGGAGTATGGAATACCGGGTCCCTGAAGCGGTTTTCAGCTGAGTGTGAAGCAGCCGGGATGAGGATTAGTGCCTCCAAATCTGAGACCATGGTCTTGAACCGGAAAAGGGTAGAGTGCTTCCTCCGGATTGGGGAGGATGTGCTGCCCCTAGTGGAGGAGTTAAAGTATCTCGGGGTCTTGTTCACGAATGAAGGGAAGATGGAGCGGGAGATCGACAGGCGGATTGGTGCAGCGTCTGCTGTGAAGCGGGCGCTGTACCGATCCGTTGTGGTGAAGAGAGAGCTGAGCCAAAAGGCGAAGCTCTCGATTTACCGGTCGATCTACGTTCCTACCCTCATCTATGGTCACGAGCTTTGGGTCATGACCGAAAGAACGAGATCCCGGATACAAGCGGCTGAAATGAGTTTTCTCCGCAGTGTGTCTGGGCTCTCCCTTAGAGATAGGGTGAGGAGCTCAGTCATCTGGGGAGGACTCAGAGTAGAGCCGCTGCTCCTCCACGTCGAGAGGAGCCAGTTGAGGTGGCTCGGGCATCTGGTCAGGATGCCTCCTGGACGCCTCCCTGGTGAGGTGTTGTGGGCACGTCCCACCGGGAGGAGGCCCAGGGGAAGACCCAGGACACGCTGGAGGGACTATGTCTCTCTGCTGGGAACGCCTTGGGAGTCCTCCTGAGGAGCTGGCCCAAGTGGCTGGGGAGAGGGACGTCTGGGCCTCCCTACTGAAGCTGCTACCCCCGCGACCCAACCCCGGATAAGCGGAAGAGAATGGATGGAAATAAATGCAGCAATTTCAAAACTCAAAAATAACAAAAGACCAGAGGCTGATGGATATACATCAGTATGGTATAAAATCTTTAGAAAATCGCTCTGCTACACAGGACTTTTAATTATATTAAAATCTATTTCAGAATCTACCAGTTGATGTGACAGGCGATCAAACTGGGTACTTGCAACCTTCTCAAAGCGCAAATGCACTACTCTAACCACTACGCCACCACTCCACGGACTGAGAGAAAATTAAAAGGCCTAGAGTTAATAAGCTGATCAGAGTATTGCACTAGGTGTCTTCAATATTGGACCTTTTCACAATATTCTAATTTTTGGAATTCAAATTTTTTTCATTAGATGTTAATTATAATCATCAAAATCAACTGAAATGTATCTGCCTGTGTGTAATGAATGAATATAATATAAAAGATTTACTTTTTGAATGGAATCACTGAAAATAATCTACTTTTTCATTATATTCTAAATATATAATCAGCACCCGCATATGTGTCGACACAGAGACAACCAAAAGGTAAAGGTCCATGAAGGACATCTGGATGTGAGCAGAAACCAGAGGATCCAGAGTTAACTATATCAACTATATTACTGTCATTCAAATGCAACATGCATTAATATTAGGGTTGCTTTCCTAGGCTTGAACAAATAATTAACTTTATGAAATGATTTGTGAATTTTTATACATTGCCTGAATCTACATTGCATCGCTGTGAGAATAAAATTCAGGGAATTGTTTTTTTTCTCAGAAGCTGCACAAAAAGAATAGATTTAAACTAGATTTACATTATAGTTATATCCCACTTTTTACACCAGGGAGGTTTATAGGGCATGTACATATCACTATATTGATCTATCTATCTATATAAATATTATTTTGCCGTGGTGGTGCAACACAAACATTTATATGTAAAGAAAATAAATCAGAGTTAACTGCAGTCCAAATTAATATTTTTTACGTTTTTAATGATGGCGACTAATCAATGAGGCCCAAAAGCAAACAGATCAGAGCTGTTAAACATGATGTAGCAGCATCCAGGACGCCTCCAACAACATCCATTCTTTCCACTTTCACTGCTGTGGTTCTGGAGAACATCCAACACACACCGCTTCACATATGAACATAGAAATGTGGGAAAAAGAGCTGAGCTCACGTTGAACACATGTTGGAATAAAAACATTTCAGACTGACTCAGTTTCCACAGTTACAGCAGTTAGATACAGCTCACCTCTCTGAGGATGCAGGTCCAGAAGATTTGAAGTCAATGAAACGACCCTTTGACCAGTCGCTCTTAAAGGACACACAGCTGGGTTCTGGAACTGGCTTGACTGTTTGATGGATCCTGATGGAAACATTATTATCAACATACATCCTGTTAGGTTCTATTTAATGTTCTGAGTTTCTGTTTAATACCAGCCCACATTTACATCATGGACCTATATGAGCAGGAACTGCGCTGAAAAATGGGACCCAGAGGTAATTGTCTACAACTTAAATAACGGCTCCGTGTTAATTGTCTATTTAAGTTTGAGGCAGAACAACTCTGGGATCCATATGGGAATCAGAGGTTAGGGTTAGGGTACCATGCTGAGCTGCTCTGTTCAGTCTGGATGAAGCAGCAAAGAGGAACAGCAGCAGCTTCAGGACCACTTGGTCTCTTCTGGCCTGATATAGTGAGAACGCTGTGTGAAAAGGGCTCTGGACACTTAGAGATGCTGATCTCACCTCTGAGCGTGGCTCTGGCTCTCAGCTTCCCCACACAGAGTGGTTTTAGAGGGAGGGACTCCCTCCTCTCTGTCCTCACACTGATCCATGCTGCTGAATTCACATCCACATCAGCTCACACACACTTTCTACCTTCACCTGCAGAGGAAACACAAATCATTCATCTGCACATCAACTCTGATCATCCTTTACATCATTAGTGCTGGAAAAAGATCAGCTGCTCCTCCTCTGATTGGCTCTTCTTCTCTGCTTCATATCAGTGTCAGATGAATGCAGTCAGACAGCAGTGAGAGGCAGAGGAAGCTGCCATCAGCTGCTGTACTTCTACTATCATGGTGAAGATTCTCAGTCATCCAGGTCATGGTCATTCCAAAAAAAAGTAAAAAACAAAGCAACTGGACTTGTTATCCGTAGTTGAAGACGTTTCGCTTCCTCTCCAGGAAGCTTTCTCAATTCAAAAAGTCTGGAATAATGTGGAGTAACAAGCTTTATACAATTGCCAAACAAAGGCCTGTAATGGCTTAGATAACATGCAAATTCAACCGAAACAGGTCCACCCCTTAGTAATGGGCGGTCGTTAAAGACATTAAACCAGCAGATTGGACCGAAACTGGTCCACTCCTCTCTAACGAGGAGTCGTCAGGGTCGTTATTGGCTTGGCTTAAAGGAACAATGTTTTGATCACCCGAATGAGGGTGAGAGTTAAGGTGATGGTTGGCTGGAATTAATCCTATAGCTGTGTTGTAAGTTTTTGAGAGTTGGAACCTAAGGCCTCCTCCTCTGTTTAAGGTTGGTTTTTCTCTCTTAACGTAGATGGCTTCCTTCACACCCCTTTCAAACCATCTGTCTTCTTTGTCCAAAATGTGAACATTTTGATCCTCAGTGTCCTTTGTCCTTAAGGTGTAGGTGGACAGCAGAGTCTTGTCCTGAGGAGGTAGCTCTCCTGTGTTGAGCCATGCGTCTGTGGAGAGGTTGTTTGGTTTCTCCAATATAAAGATCAGAACATTCCTCACTGCACTGAACTGCATTCACCACTCCGCTCATCTTAGGTTTGGGGGTTTTGTCCGTTGTCTGTCAGAGGGTCCTGTTTGGTTTGAAATGTACTGGGATTTTGTGTTTGGAGAAAATCCTCTTGAGTTTTTCAGACTCCAGCAACATATGGGATGACAATGTTTTTACGTTTATTCTTCTCACCATTATGTTCTGCAGCGGGTCTTTTGGATTTTCTTGCTGATTTGACAAAAGCCCAGTTAGGGTACCCACAGGTTTGGAGGGCATATTTGATGTGTTTCTGTTCCTTGTGCTTCCCTTCTGTTTTAGTTGGGACATGCTCGGCCCGGTGTTGTAAGGTTCTGATGACAGAAAGTTTGTGCTCCAGTGGGTGGTGTGAGTCAAAAAAACTTGGAAGGAGATGGAAACCTCAACATTGAAGTGTATAGGAAACCCACACACACAGAGCAATATCTTCTTTTGGGCTTTAACGACCGCCCATTACTAAGGGGTGGACCTGTTTCGGTTGTATTTGCATGTTATCTAAGCCATTACAAGGCGTTTGTTGGGCAGTGGTATAAAGCTTGATACTCCACATTACTCCAGACTTTTTGAATTGAGAAAGCTTCCTGGAGAGGAAGTGAAACGTCTTCAACTACGGAAAACAAGTCCAGTTGCTTTGTTTTTTACTTCTTTTTGGAATACTTCTACTATCAGTCCACTAGACGGAGCCATGGACCAACATTTCATCCACTGACACTGATTCACTCTGACTGGAAGCTTCAGTCCATCACATTGACTCAGTTCAACACATGAAACAATTTCAGCTGATGGTTTATGCAGCAGAGGATCATCAGAGCTCAAAGCATCAGATTCTTTATTAATGGGTAGTTTTCAGAGGAGTTTGGAGAAGGAATTACAAACAGACGTGTTAGATTTTAGCTGCTGGGAAGAGTATAAGAAATAAGATTAAACTGTTTGCATTTTACTACCATGAAAAACAGACTTAAACTAAACCAAGTGTAAAATATGAGTATAGAAAATGTTTGAGAACAAACAGGCACTAAAGGATGATGTTGAAGGAATGCAGTGATTCCAGTTTGACTGGAAAAACTAAAAGGAGTTACAGAACCACAGACGACGGTTTAGAACCAGGAAATAAAAATGTTTCTGTTCTTTTTTAAAAACAAAAAACAAAACAATGAACATTATTTTTTATTCCAGCATGTAGATAATTCAGATTAAGACAAATTAAACACCATTTCTCATAGATTAGTCTTCAGACAGCAGAGATGAAACTTTGTGCTTAAATCAGAAGTGAACATGTTCTCCAGACATCAGAGAGCAGAAACAAAGAGGAAAGTTCCTCAAGACAAAGTTCTGGTAGGAAAGAAAGCAAACTTACAGTTTGTTCAGACGGTCCAAAGTGCTGAAGAACAAGATGTGAACCACTGAGACACAGGTGAGCTGCTACCTGGAAGGAGGCGGAGCTTCAGCTGTGATGGAGGCAGGACAGGTAGGTTAGTGGGAGGAGTTCAGATCTGACTGCCTTCTGGTTCTCAGACTCATCTCTGCTGTTCTGCTGAAGAACCTGGTGCTACCTAGAAAGCAGGTGATGTAAAAACTCAGTTTAACTGTCTGCTAACAGTGAATTCAGAGAAACTCTGGTTCTTTTCTCCAGAAAGAGGGACCAGCCTGACTCTGAGGAACAGACTGAGAAGACAAGCTGCTCCCTGCAGGATCTCCATGAGAAACTCTGACGTTCTTCTGCTCAGCCTAGAACATCAGTCTGAATGTGTTCCTCACTATTAAACCACATTCTTTGCTTTACTGTTGGACATTTTTCTGACCCACATGTGATGAGCTGTTATCCCCACATGTAGTCACTGTACTGGAATAATGTTAACCTGAATTATTTTAATCTGTGTTATGATTCATAAACACATAATCATGAATAAGTTCCATGTTTCTGCCTTGTTCTTGTTCTCAGATGTACTGAAGGTTCCTCATCAGTGATGCAGAAAACTTCATGTCTACAGAGTGTTGATCAGTCAGAGAAATGATTGAAGTGAAACAGATCTTACCATCATGATGTGAGTTTGTGGAGTTAAAACCAGCGAGGCAGTTCTATTTCTCTGCTCTCAGCAATAAAAACACTAATAATAGCAGAACTTTGTTTGCTATTGTTGACAGGCTGACCAACAGCTCACCAATCATCCCTCCTGATGGAGACCAGCACCATCTATCTCCACCTCTGAGAACCTGCTGATGTCTCCTGAGCCTCCACAATCATTACAGCATCTAAATGACTTTAACAAACTGAATTATGTCTTCTTGACAGAAACACAGCAGAAGAGAAAATCCACAACTTGCTGCCTGGATTTGTTCCCTCTGAGTTTCTAAAAGCAGTTTTTAGCTGTGATGCCGCTGAAATATTACAGATAGTAAATACTTCCCTCCAGTTAGTTTGTTTTCTAAAGGCTGAAAACTGCAGAGATCAAACCTCTGTTAGAGAAACCAACTCTAGATCCATGGATAATAAGTCCCTACAGGATCAGAACTAATCCACTGGTTCTGGAAAAGATCATTGAAAATGGTTGTGATGAACAAATGTATGACTTTCTGATGAAATGAATCTCTTCAGTGATTTCTAGTCAGGCTTCAGACCACAGCACAGAGACTGCACTGCTAAACGTTTACAATGATGCTCATCTTGACTGGAATGGCTCCAGAACTCCTCTGTTGGTTCTACTGGATCTCAGTTCTGCTGAACACAGTTCATCACAACATGTTGATGATCCAACTAGAACACTGGCTGGATTATCTGGTTCTGGGCTAAACTGGTTCACACCATATTTGTTTTTTTTTTTTTTTTTTTTTTTTTTTTTTTTTTTTTTTTTCACACCATATTTGGCAGACATGGATAACTTTGTGTCATTTGGTAAATAAATATAAATCTGGACCAACAAAAATTAAACGTGGGGTTCCTCAAGGATCCATTTTCAGCCACTATTATTTCTCCTCCATCTGATGCCAACAGGTCAGATTCTAGAGTTCTGCAGCATCTCCTAACATCCATGCTGACTACATGTGACTTGTAATCTCCATGTTGCTGCTGAGCCTGGCTCACTGCACTCACTGAGTCAGTGTGTCCATAATATCAATGAGTGCATCAGTCACAATATGCTACAGCTTCATGCAGACAGAAAACATCATTTTTAGTCCAGAACTGTGAGGATCTAGATCAGTGGTCAGCTAGACTCTATGAAACATGAAGCTTTGACCACATTTCTGTTATTTTAGTCTCTCTGCACTGGCTGCCTGAACATTTTAGCATTCATTTTAAAATGCTTTTATCTGCTTCTAAAGCTCTAAATGGCCTTGCCACACATTAGCTGTCTGAACTAGTACATCCTGCACATCCTCTGTTCCCTCAGGTCACTGATCAGCTGATCCTGAGTCAGCCAAAGATGAAGCTTAAGCTCAGGGTGACTGAGCTTTAGCTGCAGCAGATCTAGAATTATGAAACAACCTTCCCTTGGACATCAGACAGTTCTCCTCCCTGTGTTTCACACTCATTTATAAAACCATCTATTCTCATTGACCTCTGACACCATCAGAGACTTTAAATTGTTCTGATTATCATTAATAGCATTTTGATTCTCTTTCCTTTTAATTCATTTATTACAGATTTTATGATTGTTGTATTATTTTAGCGTAGGGCTGTGTATTTGTTTTAGGTCTTATTAATTTTAATTAGCTTACTTTATTAATAAAAACACTTTAAAACAATCACAGCTGCCAGTGTCAAAAGAAATAAATGTAAAACATTAGAATCAACATTGTTTTACCTGAAAAAACAATTAGTCTCATGTTGTGCTTTAGGCCAAAGAGTAAAAATGTGTTCAAGTTTTAAAGGTTAATATCTTGTCATGTTATCATATGGCTGCTGTTTATTCATACAGAGTAATTTGGTTCTGTGGTGCTGAAAGTGCTCTATAAATAAAGCTGGGATGGTACTGGGTCTAAAAACTGGAGAACAGAACATAAAGCTGGCTGTAGTTTTAGTCTTGGATCTAAATGTTCCACATTACTTCTGACATGATGGAGCGAGTCTGTTGAAGCTAGATGCCTTTCTCAGGGTAGGGCTGCATGTGAACGCTGCTACTTTCTGCTACATCACGTTGGCTCCATGCACGGCTCTGCTCAAAGCAGCAAAACAGCAACTATTTCTCTGCAAGTTCATGTTTCTAGTTCTGTTCAGTGTAGTTCTAGAGCTCAGAAACACTTTCTACCTTCACCTGCAGAGGAAACACAAATCATTCATCTGCACATCAGCTCTGATCCTCTGATGACGTCACAGCTCACCTGGTTTGTAGTTTTTCTTTCAGACTAAAACAGTCAGCAGAGCGTCTGCAGTGATATCAGAGGCAGGTTGATAAAGTCTTGATGAGAAAGGAGAGAAGTTGTGCTGAAAATGTTTCCTGATGGCGTCCTGAGGAGAAATGAGCCCAGAGAACAGAGCTGCTGGTTGCTTCCTGCTGCAGGAACTGCTCAGACTGGTCTGGCTGAGTGGGAGTCAGAGGAAAGTTCACCTGCTGACGTCTGAAGACATGAAGCCTTCTCATGACTCCCAGTGTGAACACAAACACTCTGCTGCTGTTTAAATGGCTTCATTGTTGTTCTGCTGATCCAGGTTCTGTTCAGCTCTGATGGAACCACAACCTGCTTTAACTGGGAACCAACTGGACTCTTCATTGCTGGAGATTTGTCTCCCTCTGCTGGTGAAAACATAAACTGCATGATGTCTGATTTTTAAACCCATTTGCTGCGTTTTTAAATGATCCAAACATGTCAGTGATGGTAAAAAGTGAGCAGAACCACAGTCAGTTCTAAGCTTTCATTTATCAGGACATGAATAAAAGATCATCTGTTCCTCAGCAGCTCTTAAAATGAGGGAAATACAACAGCAGCACAGATTCCATTGGGTCATTATTTAGTGAACAGAACCAGAAGCAGAACCCTGAAGCAGTGAGTGAAAAACTAAGTCCATCCTTTCTGCTTCCACAGCAGGTCAGAGGCTCAGTAGCTGCAAGGAGCTGCTAATCACATGACAATCTGCACTTTAACCATTTTTAGCCCTTTAACACTAAACAACAATTAGTTGATGCTTTGCTGGAATTATGGCATCAAAACAGAAACAGAAAAACAAGATAAAAACCAAGAATCCACTAAAAACACAAACTAACACCAAATAATGATAAAATCCATCAAAGTAACAAAGTAAACTGTAGTCCTTAATATCAGCACACTGCTGCTGCTAAAATGAGCCGTTGTTCTAATGCAGATTATTACTAGAGCTCCTAGAGAATTATTTCTCCTTATTTTAGTGCTGCTGAGCAGAGTGTCGACAGTCTCTGGTTAAAATCAGCATCAGCTGAGGATGTTCTGAAGATCCAGGTTGAAACCCTGATTTCATTTCAAACCATCAAAGTGAATTTAAAGTCAGAGTCAGAGAAAAGAGCAGAGAGGAGGCAGCTTGGTCCAAACTCCTTCTTTCCACCTGCAGCTGTTTTCCAGCTGTTCTCCACAGGTGGAGGCTGGATGTTTGGGAGGAGAGAAGCGGCACATTAAAGCTCCAGATGTTCACAGCTGGATTCTTCCCACAGCAGCTGGAACAATTGCACAGATGAAACGATTGAGTCCTGAAAAATGGGATGTTTGGATGTGATCAGGTCTGCAGATGCCACTGACTGGGATTTGTGAAGAAAATGTCTCTCAGAGCTGTGAAGAGCTGTGCTTCTTTAGAGGGAAAGCTCTGAAATCTTCACTCCTCCCATCCAGTGGTGTTCAGGTGGGCTCAATGGAGCGCACCCAGCAGGACTTGATCTGAATCAACTCCATTTGATTTCTAAGCACAAAGAAAAAGCCTCTAACAGTTCTGTGTGTATTGATGGAAAATGGCTTTTAGTAAAAAGCTCCAAGTGTGGATCAGATTTCTGAGCTTCAGCAGCAACCAGAACTGTTGCTTAAAGCTGAAGTTAGAAGTCAGAGAAAAGCTGCAAAAGAAAATCAAAGCAGCGACTCAGACGTTCTTTCCTTCCATGAAGCTCATTGATTGTTGGCAACACATCACACACAGCACAGTAGAAACATGAAGCTTCTGCTTTTAAAAGCAACTCATGGCTTTCATCTTTTCAGCTTTTAGTGCAACACAAACATCTGGACTAAAACTGATGTGAGAGCAGCTTCTGGTTCCTGAACAACGGCTCTGGAACGTTGATTTCTGCACTTTTCCAGCATCTGGAACATTCCAGCTCCACAGTTCACATGTTAGCTTGCTGTCAATGTTGCTAGTAAACCTTTAGGACGTGTTCAGTGGACAATTTGGATTCAGCTTGACAGGAGAACACCTCCAGATGTTACTCAACACATTTCATTAAGATATGATGTGGAATTTCACATTTAAAGCTCATCAACATGTGACTTTACAATTCTATTGATCAAAACTGCTGAGGTTCACATTGCCACACTATGTACATACTAATTACACAGAAAATAAAACAAGGTCCAGAAAAAAGCTGAACTAGAAACAGGTAAGTATAAAATGTTGAAATGATGAAGAACATTTCCATAGTTTGCTGCCACAGAACTTTGGTTCCAACAACACAATAGACGGTTCCAGCTGGATTCCCTCAGAGCTTTCAGGACATCTTCTTGTCAGCCTAGGCACGGCTCATGGAACCATCTGCCACACGTGTCCCTGGATCTGCACAACAACTTACACAATATACACATTAGGGGACAAGGAGGTGGCTTTTGCTGGCTTCATACTATCTTTTCATCGTCACATTTGGTTATTGAACAACTACAGAACGGGTCAAGCTATGTTCCAGAAAATGAGTTTTTATCAAATCAATAAATGATTAAAATCTGGGAGTCAGCCCCAGGAAAGATGGCCCCCACATCAGCTCAGCTACTGGGAAGCTTAATGAAATGAACTGAAAGAATTTCACATGTATTGTTTTCTAGATTTCTGTGGAGGTAAATGTTCTTCATCCAAACACTGACTTCTACAGCCAATCACTTTACTACCTTTGGAACACAGAGAAATGACTTTTAAAAGTCACAGCTGCTTCTTTGATGAAGTTATCTCAGTAATATGTTCATAGGAAACTCTCCTGAAGTAATCCCTGGGGATTTTCCCTCACCACATCATCATTATCATCATTATCTTTTTTACAGTGTATTCTAAATACTGATATATCTATAACAATGGCACATAAAACATGTGAACACAAATCGCTTAATTTCACATATTCCACTAAAACAGTACATCCAATTACATCCAATTAAAGGTAATATTATTATTTTTTCATGTTAAAACCCTTGATGATCTGCTTTCCCTCAATGACTGTTAGACCTGTATTTTTACTTTATGCTCTAAAACTAAGTCAGTTCACAGATTCACAACGTTTTGAATAAGCATTGTTACTGAGGTAGAGGTATACAAATGACTAAATAATTACAAATGCTAATGCGAGTGAGCAATCAGGCCTTCATCTGACTTAGTAGCTGACTAAGCTGGCATTTAGTTAGCTGCAGACAATCTGAAAGCCGTCTACTGTTTTCATGTTGCAGATCCTGCTGAGGATTAGCTGAATATAGCATGATCACACGTCCATTATGACACCATGAAATGCTCCACATGCTGAGGATTCAGTTACTAAACGGCAGAAAATCAGCAGCAAACAATACATTTACTCAGCCAGTTTGTAACTGGAGGCTCTGGCTGCTTTTACCATAGAACACAAGGAGCAGTTGTTCCATGAATCAAAGTCTACAATGGCAGAAAATAGGTAACATCACCTTTATGGTTCCATGTGTTCCATCCACTAAGATCAGCTCCATGTTCAGAGGTCACACTACCACATCTTCATAGAAAACAAGCTTCCATCCTTTTCTGTTGCTGCTATGTGTTAAACTACAGGATCATTGTTATCTGTCAACATCCAGATCATATTTATAATGAAGCAATGCAGTTTGCAGACAATCCCAATGAAGTGTGACAGAGTTTGTGAAAACCAAATGATCTGCTGAAGCTAGATGTGGCCAGCAAGGCAACAGGGATGCAGCTACGCTGTTTTTCTCTGCCCACATCATCCAACCTATTGCTGGGACATTTACAGTAAAGCTGAACACTTCAGGGCCAACCTAAAAACCTGCCTTTGTTACACATGCAGAGAATCTTTATTACTACATATAGACCAACATTTGAAGCTCTGCTCATTTTGAAGAAGATTCTTGACATTCTTTGGAAGAGTTAAATGTGACAGTGATGTGTGTTTGAAATGTGAAATAAATGCAGTTTATGTAAATAGTAAATGGTTTCATATTTATGAAGGTGTGCTGTGAATCCTTGAATAAATAGCTTTTTACCTCTTGGTGCACCTTTTAAATTCTTTTTTGTCTGGGCCATCTTTTCAACTACCTTAGTGATTTCAACCAGATGTTGACAGTGAACACCTCATGCGTATACGGAGCTCTAGAATGATTCCAGTTGCTTTATGTCGTTGCCGTTGCTCTCTCTAGCTGCCCTTTTGTCTTCTAATGCTCCAGTTTAGTTCAACTCTGGCTAGATTTCACCGTGTTAACTCCAAACTTGTTGCAGTCCGCCCTCATCATTCTTCCTTCAGCCAAGATGCGGCTGACACTCATGTTTGTGTGGAAGCAGAATAATAATCAAATAAGAAGAAGAAGCTGCTGCATATGTCTCTATGCTTGCATCCAAAGCCTTGAGTGAAGGCGTATCATGAAGGGGAGAAGTTGCCAGGTTCCATATTTCATAAACTGTTTCTGTTGGGACTCAACTGGATGGCGTAATGCCCAAAGCTTCTGACCACAGATGTGCTTAATGCCACAATTTCTGCCATGCAGTGAGAGGCGTTTTAGTACCAAATGTTTCCCTCCTACATGCACTCTGGACTGGAAACACTGAGAGCTACTTTTTAGGATCTGATTGAATGTGACTTTGTAAAGAGCCTTGAGATGACGTGTTGTGAACTGGCGCTATAGAAATAAAATCTAATTGAAGTGAAAACATTTTAGTGTGGTTATTGTGGAGCATTACCTGATCACTGCTTGTTCCACAGGCTAAAAAACATTCTTTGGGGATTTAACAGGACATGAAGTTTCTTTTTCTTTGTCTCTATGTAACTATAAATGTCATCAAATAGTCGGCTTTTATCACTTCCATGCATTTCATATTCCACATGACATAAATGTCTTAATGTGGGCGTGGCCAGCAGATTTTGTAGCATCTCCCTAAACAGAGCTTAGACACTGAAACAAGGTTTACCACTTTGCAATATATTCTAGTTGCATATTCTATATATTAGCTCTACATGGCAATATTTAGCCCTAAAATCCCTGCCTGGTCCTACCTGATGCCGTCAGTATTTGTTCACCCAGAGCAACTCTTTCCTTTTCCAGGTTCTTTTTGATGTAGAAAAGCTGATGGCTGGAATATTTGGAAAAGCTTTCCTCACTTCCCTTGTGATCTAAAAAAAGGCAGAATATTAATTTTGTATTCTTTGTAATATTCAATAGTTTGTTTCTGTTGTAGTTCCATATTTCTGCCAGCAGGGAGCGTATTCACAACTACAAGCTCTACGCGCTTCTTCTTTTGTCTTTTTTCTCTTTGCGCTGATGCCGTTACTGCAGTTTAGAGAGAGTTAGAACAGGAGGCGTCAATATAACTAGTTACTAAGTAAATACTGATTAAAACTGTGTTATATCTTGAGTTATTGATCCTAGGAGATTATCTGCACCTGCCAGGAGGGTTTTTGGTTGCGGGACATCACCGTGTTGTTGTGTTTTGTCGAGTGAAAACTGCGGTGAGTAATGATGATTAGCGCTTAGCATAGCATGCTAACTACTGCTGATTCTGGCTGATTGCTCACTGATTTCATGGAGAAAGTATCTTTGTTATATTGTTATGCTTGGAGACGATGTTTAAAACCAGCTGGAGACAGATGAAGGTATATGAGTGAATTGAGGATGTAAAAAATTGTGTTTTGTGTAAATGATCTGTGTTAATTGAGCTATTGCTGCATGTGATTTGTACTATTACTATATGCCAACTAATGCTATATAGTTAAGCGAGCTGGTTTTATGAGCTAAAACAAGCAACAGTGTGCTTTTGAGTTATTGAGAGACAGTAATTTAATGAATGATTAACAAACATGATTGAAATGTGATTTAAAATAATTCATTTGCCATTTTGTGTGTGTGGGCTTAAGACTTTTAAAATGTCAAATGCCATATACTTTTATGTTATGTTCTAAAACTATCAAGTGCTGAGAAAGTCATGTGCTGAAATATTTTGCATTTTATTTAAATATATATTTAAATAAAACTTAATAAAACTTTAATAAATATATAAATAACAATACACAAACACACTAAAACATTTATCAGGAGACCTTTTCTCTTCACAAAGCCTTGCTCTGTAACATAGAAGAGAAAGTTTAGTCATCTGAAAAACACTTTAATATATGAATAAACTCAAACCTTAAAATATTTTTTAATAGTAATGAGTAAATATGTGATAAATGCAATGAATGGTAAATAAAATAAAACATGTAGAGAATAATAAAAATTATTCTAACAAGAAAACAGGTGAGTTTGCACACACAGATGCCAAACTCCTGTAATTCTGTAGTTTTGTATTTCAGAATAAAAAGGAGCTGCTGTTAAATTAAGAATTAATTTTCAATTAAAATGTTCTTAAGAATTAAATAATTTCTTAAGAGAACAAACGGATCCGTCTGAGCGTCTCTGAGCTGTTGGGAGAAAGACGAGCAGCACCAGTTGCTTTTCCTTCCAGACGCCGACATGCAGCTGATAATTGTACCAATAACTGGACCACATTAGCTGCCTGTCAGTTATTTAGTGTTTTTTAATTAAACCTTTATTTATCCTGGGGAGAGACCTGCTGAGATGGAGACCTCTGAGGTTAAGCTGTCATGGCTGTCCAGGTGTCCACCAGGTGAACTGTACCTGTGGTTTCTGACAGGTGAGCCGTTGCTGGATCTCCTTCAGGCTCGTCTAAATGTTCAGGACGGCTCACAGGAAGCTGCTTTCTAGGCTTCTAGGCTCCAGTCTGTCACAGCTTTAGTTCCAGCGCTGTTAAGCCTTTGAAAAGCGTTTTTATCTGATAAAGCTTGATGTAACACAGCAAAGTGTCTTTATTTATTTATCCTTCAACGCTTCCTTTTTCTGATGGAGATTCTCTTCAATCAGGTTTTTCTTTATTCTCTTTGGCCTTTAGCAGCAAACCAGCCAATGGATTTAACACTCTTCATGTGTTTGGGGCAAAATGAGGTGCTAAAAGTAAACTTTCTGCACCAAATGTAATCCAAGGTCTACTTACTCTGTTCATGGAAATGAGTTCATCAAGGACGGCACATCAGACGAGGCAGACTCCACCCAGTGGGCCGTCAGGCTGAGCATCGTTTGGTTTAAATGTATCGATGTTAGAGAGCGACATCAACGGTCTACATAGCTAACACGCTAGCTGCTGTTAGCTCGACTCACACTGCGTCAGCGCTGCGCCCCTCCTTCCAGCCTCAGAGCCTGGAGGGCCGGTTCTGAACAGATCCCTGGTTCTGTTGGGATCTGGGTCCAGGAGACACTGGGATAGGATAGAAACGCATGTTTGCATTTCTATTTTAGGGAGATGCTAGCTGCAGCCATCCTCAGATGTCCAGCGTGTGTCTGCCAGAAAAGTGCAGAAACTCTGGCTTAGAGTGAAAACAGGTCAGCTTTTACTCCACTGCTACATTCCTGTGGCTTTAAGCTTTTAGGCCTTTACTCGACTTACTGCGCGGTTCTGTTGGGCTTTTCTGGTTCTAAAGCTCCAGCCTGTCGGTACTAGTCTCCACTTCAAGGTTCATCTTCTCTTTGCTGATGTCTGGAAAAGTAAAACGTAAACATGGTAAGGTTTCTGACGTAGATTTAGCATGTTGAGAAATCCTGACAAAACATATAAATATAAACTCTACATTCCTGAGAGTTTATTGTACTCAGAGTTTAGGGTTTACCTTCCTAGAAAATAAATCATTAGGAGCTCTGGTTGCTTTGCTGTTTCTGTTGTAGGACGTGACCTTTGACCTGTAGGAAATGTTTTAGAGTTCAGAACCTGGAACGGAGGTGACCTTTGACACCTGAAGCTCTGTATTCAGAGCTTAAAATCAGTTTAATTCTCAGGATGTAACCAAACATTTCAGGCAGCCTGGTCAGAAACTCTTCCCTGAATCCACCAAGGAACTGAACTGGTTCCTAAACCGACTCCAGTCCTCATTTAACTCTACATGTGAATAAATCTGGACCCAACACATGTCTGTTGGACTTTATAGTCTCAGTGGGTCCATCTTTAGGTCCTTCAGGTGAAATTATTTAATGTTTAACTCTTCATTTAACACTGAAGCTGGAGGAGGTTCGGTTCTGGTCCGTTTGAGGACGTTTCTGCTCATGTTCTCAGATCTGGTCTTTAGTTTCTGATTTTTACTGGAGTAGAAGAGAAATACTGGGATCCAAAGTTAACATTTAATGTGCAGAATATGACCAGATTAAAGCTGCTTTTAACCAAATTTTTGTTGTTTTTAAGTCTCACATCTTCAGGAGGAGTAAACGAGCAACAACACCTAAGGTACCGTTTGCTTTTCTCTAGTTAGAACCACGTTCCCATCCAGAACCCCTCAGAACCATTTCACCATCAGTCTCCATCATCATCTGCCATGTTTGGTGTTTCCATCTCCTGATCACCATCAGTCGTTAGTTTAACGCCTCCAGCAGCAGAGAAACCATCCGGTTCTGTCCATTAAGGCCCAGGCTGTTGAACCGACTGGGTTCAGCCGGTCTGCCGGTACCGGCGCCGGTCCAGGCTTCCTACGCCGTCCTGACAGGTTCTGACGTCTGGAGGAAAACTTTGATTTCTCTCCTAAATTGACTTTATAACTAAATGGATCATCACTATAAATGGATTTTTTGTGCAGAATCAACAACAAGTGGGACTCAATCATGAAGTGGAACGAAATTTATTGGATATTTCAAACTTTAACTAATAAAAAACTGAAAAATTGGGTGTGCAAAACTAATCAGCCCCCTTGAGTTAATACTTTGCAGCGCCGCCTTTTGCTGCGATTACAGCTGCAGGTCGCTTGGCGTATTTTTGCCCATTCCTCCTTGCAAAGCTGATAGAGCTCAGTGAGGTTAGATGAAGAGCATTTGTGAACAGTTTTCAGTTCTTTCCACAGATTCTTAAGTAATTTCCCTCTGGGATTATTAAAGTATGTCTGATTCTGGATTGGATTCAGGTCTGGACTTTGACTAGGCCATTCTAACACCTGGATATGTTTATTTGTGAACCATTCCACTGTAGATTTTGCTTTATTTTGGATCATTTTCTTGTTGGAAGACAAATCTCCGTCCCAGTCTCAGGTCTTCTTCAGACTCCAACAGGTTTTCTTCCAGAATTGTCCTGTTTTTGGCTCCATCCATCCTCCCATCAATTTTAAACATCCTCCATGTCCCTGCTGAAGAAGAGCAGGCCCAAACCATGATCCTGCCACCACCATGTTTGACAGTGGGGATGGTGCATTCAGGGTGATGAGCTGTGTTGCTTTTACACCAAGTTTAGCCACTGTACAAAAGACTAAAAGTTTAATCTCAGCAGCTTTACAAACATCGGGACTTCAGTGTTGTGCAATTACACACCGTTTTAAAGTTATTTAATAAATAACTCTGTTATTGTCTGGTGAATATTAGCTCTAGAGCTGATATCAGGACAATAGATGAAAAGGATGAATTCGAGCTCTGATGATCTTTTTACAGCAAACTCTGCACACATAGAATAAGGAGTGACAACTTCTCTTCAAGTTCATGAATTTATTAAAAGAGCTCACCTGCCCCTGTGAATCATGATGCCTTGCTCATGGTCCGTTTCTGTGTCAGCAGGAGGAAGTGGGGAGTGAGAACCGAAGGAACACCAGAACCAAGCTCACTCCAAAGAAAGCAGAGGTACCGGCCAGAACCAAACAGCTGAACTGTTCACCTGGAGACAAAGAGCTGATCTGTTGTACTTCTGTGGTCAGAGCTCTTCCTCAGGTTGTCGGTTTGACTCCCAGAGCAGCAGGAAGGACGGCACGCTGCAGAAGATCGGAGACTTCCTGCAGAGCTCCCCGACTCTGCTGGGCTCCAAAGGTCAGAAACGTGCGACAAGAACCCAGAACCAGGACCGGTGGGCTGAAGCTCACCAGAGTCAGAAACGGGTTTTACTTTATTACCAGAGGCTAATTTCATGCCGTCCAGATTAAGAAGTTAATTCTCTGTGTGGTTATGAGGCAGAACCAGCTTTCATCAGTGATTATTGCCTCTGGTTCTGTTTGCTTCACGCTGGGCGACCCGTGTTCCTGCAGCCAAGAAGATGATGAGCCTGGTCAGCGGCCGTCTGGACCCAGACTCAGCAGCCGCCTCTTCCTCCCTCAGCCTGAGGGCCAAGAGGGGCAGAAAGAAACTCTACAGACCTGAAATCTCTTGCCCCATGGACATGCCCCCCCACCCGGTAAGAGCCCTGAACCGACAACCTCAGCAAGCTGCAGGAGAACCAGCAGAACCCAGACCTCAGTCAACCAGGCCGGTTTTATTAGACCTGTTAGTTCATCATCAGTTCTTCTTTCCTCCTCTGGTGGATCTGCTGAGCGTCCAGACCTGTTCCCTGACTGACCATCAGCTAAATTAAATAACTAAAATTAATTCAATAAATGACGTTTGATCTGATGGCTGATAGCTGCTGCCTGTAGTAAAGTTCTTTATAGCCCCGACATGCAGGATTTAACCCACCCAGAACCAACTGGTCAGGGTCAACGTAACCTCTGAACACAGAAATGTGTTCTCTTTATATTAAAGTTAAATGAAACAGAATTATAATTGTTTTTAGTAATCAAATAAATGGATATGGAACAAGTTTAATGAGTGGCTGACCCCACGTCTGCTTTTCACAAGTCAAGGCAAATTTATGTGTATATCACATTTCAGTACAGAGACAATGCAAAGTTACATGATTTAAATACAGTGGGAAAAAAACAGAATAAAAGCAAGAAGGAATACAATGTAGAAACAAAATAAAAATATGGAAAAAGAAGCCTGTAAACCAGATGATTAAAGTTCTCACGTTCCTCCTCCACACTGTGGAGAACCATGAATTTAGACGTTTCTGTCAGAGATGGTAGAAAGCCTCGCCTTGCTTGACCTTCGCTGATCTAACCAGACATGGATGTACCGATGCATGTGGGTTCTAAGCAGGTACCGCTTACAGAGTTCTCCAAGGTGTGTTTTTCATGGTTAGAGCTGCTGACATGTGATGAAGGCTCAGATAAAGACCTCACCTTTGCACCTGGGTCCTTTACTCACATGTAATACAGTGAACCCTCGCTACATCACGGTTCACCTTTCACGGTCTCACTGCTGTGTTCTGCATTCTGATTGGCTAAACAGTCCTCCTCGCTTTCTTCTCTATTGGTGTGTCATACGTTGCAGTTTAATATTTACACATACGTAAAACCAGGCCAAATTTAAGTTTGCAAATCCTCTTGCAATGTCAAGTTTGCTAAAACCAAACCGGAGGCCTCGTTTAAACGAGATCCATCACCTTCACTCTGCCGTAGATCCACCACTCTGCCGTAGATCCACCAGTCTACCGTGGATCCACCAGTCTGCCGTAGATCCATCACTCTGCCGTAGATCCGTCATTCTGCCGTAGATCCACCACTCTGCCGTAGATCCACCAG